>NC_057864.1:428026821-428294321 GCF_019393635.1 Dromiciops gliroides | reverse complement strand
CATATTTGTTTATCATATTATGTTAAACATTTTCCAAGTTGCAACTTACTTCATTAAAATTCTATTAATATTCAACAAAATTTTAAATGAAAGAAATTTAATAGAAATCTAATGGATAATGGTAAGAAGAACAGTTCTTGCTAGGATACTTCTTTTAATTCTTGTGGAATAATTTTTTTCTGTAATTAGAGTTTTTATAATTATAGGTAGAATAAATTTTATATTTTATTCTTATAATTTGTAGTAAATAATTAAATATAATAAATAAAATATCATTCAACATTTTATTCTCATAATAATTTTAAATTTGGGTTTTATGGGAGAGCAAAAGATCATTGTAGTTTTCTAATTCTTTAATTAATTTATCTAAGATAATATTGTAAATAGTATATTAAATTATCCTGTGACTACACAACTCTCTTTTTGTTTTCATTGTTGTTATTGAAAAAATGTGTAACAAAAATTGTTTAGTGAATAGAGGGCTAAGAAGAGAGCGAGGAAGACTTAGGTGTAAGTTCAAGCTCTGAATTATACTGGCTATGCAATCTAAGGCAAGACACTTAGTTCTTAGTATCCCAGACAACTTTTTAAGACTATAAGTATCAGGGCAGCTAGTTGGCACATCAGATAAAGCACTGGCCCTGAATTCAGGAGGACCTGAGTTCAAATCTGGCCTCAGACACTTGACACATGCTAGCTGTGTGACCCTGGGCAAGTCACTTAACTCTTGTTGCCTTGTAAAACAAAAAAACCCAAAAAGGAAGATTATAAATTTCAAAGTATGGACTGATCTGTTTGGTAGAGGAAGTTTCTTTATTGAGAATTTCTGTTATCAATGCAATATCAGATCTCATCCAAAAGAATAAATAAAATAACAAGACAAAGGAATAGTACATTACTTGAAATATTTGTGATTTCTTTGGAATGAAAATTCACAAATATCTGTGAATAATAATAACTAACTGGATAGTTAAAAAAGAGCCAATAAACAAACAAATAAATGAATGAATAGACAAATACATAAAAAATAAATGAATATGTGAATAAATAAACAAATGAATGAATGAATAACTAAATATATAGATTAACAAATAAACAAACAAATAAATAAATAGATGACTAGATGAATGAAGGAAGGAACAGACAAGTAAATAAGCATATAAATAAAGAGAGAGGGGGAGAGGGAGAGAGAGAGAAATGAATATTTTTTGGGCCAATATCAATATTTTGGGATGGAGAGTCTGAAGACAGGATGATTTCTGAATCAAAACCTGAATTTCTTATTGTAGTACGTTTTTGTAGGAGCTGATAGACATAGTACTCTGTGGCTTGATCTTCACTGAGCCCTCCTGTTATGATAACTTAATAGAGAAGAGGACTTTAGTGGGAGAATTAAAAAAAAAGCTTGAAAAAATGTTTAGTTCATATACAGAGGAAATATTTTTAAACCTTTTTCTATTTATTATATGTAATCTGTGTATGTATCTATTCACCTGTCAATCTATCATCTCACTTTCATCTATCCATCTTTCTATTATCCGTGTATGTATCTATCTATCTATCCAAATATCTATTTACCCACTTTCCTTATCATCAGTTAAAATATTCTAGCCTTGACATACATGTAATGAAATCTACTAGGAAATATTTAGCAGGTATTATTTGCATCAGCTTCTGTGCTTCACTGCAATGGGAATTCATGAGGTTATTTGCACTTAAAATGTCTATGATCTTGGCCAAATTGCTTTGCCTTTCAGGATGTTAGTTCTCTCATTTATAAAATTAAGTAGTCCAAATTGATGGTATCAAACAGAAATAGAAATGGGACCATTAATTAAAAAACAAGGATCCTCATGGGTCACATAGTAACTTAGTTTTAAAATGTATTATTATTGGGGGCAGCTAGGTGGTGCAGTGAATAAATCACTGACCCTGGATTCAGGAGGACCTGGGTTCAAATCCAGCCTCAGACACTAGACAGTTATTAGTTGTTTGACCCTGGGCAAGTCTCTTAGCTCTTGTGAGAAAATAATGGGGTTTTGAGGATTCAGCAATCCCATAGAACAAATAATATTTTAAGGTTTTTTAGAGACAAAAAACATCAGCACAATTGAACAATACATTGAAAAATTCTTTAAACATATATATGCATTGTAAAACTCCCATCTCCATGAAGGAATGGTTTGGTGATACCTTCCCATATGTCGTTGTTAAATTTGTTCTTGGTCTTTATAATTATGTTACACTCATTTACAAATGTTTTTTCATTGTTGTTTCCATTTGCATTAGGATTGCTTTGCATTGTAGTTACTTCCAATTGCATTGCATTGTAGTTACTTTGTATATTCTTTTTGGTTTTGCTCTGCATCCTTTACTCTGCATCAGATTTTTATGGCATAGTAATATTCCATTACATTCCTATATAGCAATTTGTTTATC
Source organism: Dromiciops gliroides (assembly GCF_019393635.1). Taxonomy (NCBI): domain Eukaryota; kingdom Metazoa; phylum Chordata; class Mammalia; order Microbiotheria; family Microbiotheriidae; genus Dromiciops; species Dromiciops gliroides. The sequence goes on along the minus strand of NC_057864.1, from coordinate 428,291,882 downwards.
AATTTTTAATTAATGGACATCTACTTTATTTCCAATTCTTTACTATTATATATAATGCTTCTATAGATATTTAGATTTATATGGGGTATTTCTTCCTATCAAGAGCTTCTTTGGGGTGTAAGCTCATTATTGGAAGCTCTGGTTCACAGAGTATGAACATCTTAGTAATATTATCTGTATAATTCCAAATTGCTTTCCAAAGTGGTTTTGGTATTTCATAGCTACACCAACAATATATTAGTATGCCTAGCCTTCCACCACTCCTCCAACATTAACCGTTGCCATTTTGCCAATTTCCAGGGTATTAGATGAATCCTTGGTATTGTCTTCATTTAAATTTATTTTATTTTTAACAATTTAGAATGTTCTTTTGTGTATCTATGAATAATATGCAATTCCTATTTTGAGAATTGTTCATATCCTTTGACTGCTTATTTTTTGGGGAATTATACACACACATGCTCTGTGTGTGTGTGTGTGTGTGTGTGTGTGTGTGTGTGTGTGTGTGTGTGTATTATACCTAGGATAATAAGAGAAACAGTCAAATAGGGAGGGAATCTTTGTATCTAATTTATCTGATTTACCAGACTCTTGCCTGGTAAATTATATATTTATATATTTGCTTATATGTCTTCGATACCAGAAAAGAGTCTGGTAAATCAGATATATTAGATTCAAAGATTCTCTCCCCATTTGACTACTTCCCTTATTATGTATGCATACATATACATGTATATGTGTGTATATATTAATACATGACTAAAATTTGTTTATATATAAACAAATTTTATGTATGTATCTATATATTATATTATATATGTATATAAGTACATTATGTATATATTTTATTTGCATATATGTATATATGTATAGTAGTAGTAGACTTCTGCCAGTCGTGGACGACCATGGATCAGCGCCTTGAAGAGCCACAGGCCACAGTGTGGCTGTGCATGTTGTATCTACCCCATGAAGAGTAGCTGGAGTGTCCTCTCCAGTGCCCTGGCCTAGGCTGATCAATATGGAGAATAAGCTGTTGCCCATGCATACATCAGGTTCTCCCTCTCCACGACATTGGTGGATCCAAAGGAGAGGCAGAGCCAGTACAGTTTGGCACCAGTGCCCCCGCAGGAGTTGCCAGAAGGATGTGATGTCCAACATCCCACTGCCTAAGGGACTCTGACTCCTGATTTTTCCTCAGGGTTAACTCCTGAAGCCTTTCCCATATATGGGTATAGCCGCAAGGCAGTGGAGGTTTAAAATCAGGGTTTCCTTCCCCTAGGCGGGTTGCCTGCAAGGCTAAGGAGCCCCAGCTGCCCGAAGCAACTGGTTTTAAGGTGCCAGTGACTTGCCTTCGCCCCTTCTCCTGTAAGTCGAAACAGTTCTGCCACGAGAAGGCCGGGAGTTGGGCTTTGGTTGTCAGAGGCTATTTGAGACGCATGCTATTGGAGCATTTTATAGAGAGTGGGAGCTTATCCCCACTCCCACCCCGGCATGACAAATGTATATGTGTTTATATATGTATATATCTCTATATCTATAAATATCTCTCTATCTCTCTCTCTCTACATCTACATCTACATCTACATCTACATCTAATCTACAACTATATCTATATCTATCTTGGATACCAGGCAAGAGTCTGGTAAATCAGATAAATTAGATACAAAGGTTCCCCTCCCCCCATTTGACTGATTCCCTTCTTCTCCTAGGGATACTCCATTAATTGTGTCTGTATAGAATCTTTTATGAGTTTTATCTTTCATAATTTCCTTTGTCTCTTGTTTTATGAAGAATACATCTAACTATTGCTATGACAGAATTTTCTTGTGAATCCATTAAGACTATGACCTCCCCACCCCCACCCTGATAGTTCCTTTATAGCTAGATTTATCTCTTTTTCTGATGTTAGGCTATGTAATTTCTCTATCTGGCCTTCTGATAATTTTTGGTATTTTATATTTTTAAGGTATTCCACTGTTTCTATTGTGGTTTGGGAAGAACTCACCAGTGGAAGTGGCAGGTTAGAAGATTTCATTTTCTGTGCAAAGAGGTATTTGAATTGGATGATCTCTATAGTCCCTTAAATCTCCAAATATCTGGTCTTATGACTAGACTACAATGGATGGTGGGGAAACCAGAAGAGGAAAATGAGAAGGAAAGGAAACAGAAGAAAAAGTTTGAAGGAATGATCAGAAGTAAATCCCAAGATATGAATGAGGTAGATGATGTGGCATAGCCAAAATGAATACTGGATAAGGTAGAATGCAAGTTAATAGTAATACCAAGAATTATCCAGGAAGCTTAGTGATGATATTGGGAAAGAAGTTGTATCCCTATGCAAGAGTGAATATCTTTTTACCAGTTTCTTTTGACTGACAGAGATGGAGGCATATGTCTTTTTCCTTTCCTGCTTGAAAGGTTATGGTTTGTTTGATTTAGGGAACTAAGGAGTAAACATTTGGAAATAGGTAAGTAATTATAAAATTACTGTTATTTGACTAAGTAGGTGTCTCACATTACTGTTGACCCTACTATGGTCTCATGCTCATAGATACTTCCATGAAATTAAATTCTCTGCTGGTTATTTGGGAGATACTATTTTTGTCACCTTCTGCAGAAAAAAAAAGGGTTAATGACTACAATGTGTTTAGCTCTTTAAGCCCTTCCTTCTATTCTGCAGATGTCATGTATGTTTCAATTTATGTTTTTTCTTCCCTATTAGTATGTAACCTCTTTGAAGGCACGGACTGTTTTTGTCTTTATATGTATCCCCAGTAAATGCTTAATAAATACATATTGTTCAATAAATTGATTGAAAATAGCTTTCAAATACTCTCTAATAAATTTTGTCCCATAGAAGTGAAGCTACATCAACATCTGGAAATAATCACTTAATAGTGTCCCAGTCTCTACTCTCCCCAGTCTTCCAAGGTTGAAGCCCAGTTGTTCTTGTGCTCTCATCCCTAGATCCACTCTCCCTTCTCAAATATCATAATCTCACCAGATTTCTATATTCTTCATGGATGTTGCACCACTATAACTAACCTCTTGGTAGTGTTCCAGAATGGATCCCATTTCTAGAGCATATTGTGACCAATTTAAAAAAAAATCAGCCCAAGACTAAAAAAAGAATAAAACACTGCATCTGAGGATTGTTATGGAACCCCAAATCCAAGATTTTAGAATACGAAAAAGACCAGAAGTATGGCACTGGCTATAATCATTTGATCCAGTGTGAGAAATAGGCCATCCCAAAAGTAATAGGTAGAAAAGAGACAATTGCATTGGATTGTAAAAATACCATTAAAAACAATTTCCTGGGTTGCCATTCTTAATAACTCAACCATAGGAGTGAATGTAAGAACTGAAGAAAGTCAATCTCAGAGAGAAGAGTGGAACCCAGAAGAGTGGAATTGTGAAAGGTGAGAATGGGCCCTACTACACTGGCTTTTCAGAGTCTCCTTGACACATTAGCATAACTGGTCACTCTCAATCCTTGAAGGATATAGACCACATAACCCTGACTGTATGGAAGAATAGAGAATAGGCATCAAAGATTAGAGATGGGGAAAATAACATTTGGTTTTCAAAAGGAAAGGGAATGACCGCATGAAATACATGTATAAAAAAAACATAGAAAAATCAGGGATGATTGATAAATACAGACAAAATTTGATTGAGAATAGATGAATAAATATTCAAAAAAAGATCTATCTCAACAGGAAAGCATTACACCATAAAGGAAATTTAGTTCTAAGTCCCTTAAAGAGGGTGAAGATATTACAAGAATGTCTTCAATGCTATCTTATATAATAAAGGAACAATTCTAAGAACCTAAGAAATGTTTCAAATGAACTACCAAAAATTAATGGAAAATATGAAAAAAATAAAGGCAACAATTAGAGCTCTTAAAAATCAGCAATTCTAATAAGAGACTAGAAAATTTAAAACAAAAGGCAGAGATTCTCCCATTAGTCAGATTCTCTGAAAAAAAAATATAGTACTGAAATGTAAAAATGTAGAGGTACCTAGAAAAAGAACAGATCAAACTTTTAAAATGTACATATTTGAACAATGTAGAAATGCCCTACAAAAATAATACTTTTAAAGTTAAATGTAAAGATGATCTAGGGATTTTAGATCTTCCAGTAAAATACTATAAAAAGGGAAACTAGATTACCATTTTCTAGAAATAATACAGAAAAAAATGTTCAGAAATATTAGAAGCAAAATGTTAATTAGAAGCCAATGAGTCATGTGGAAAGAAATCTGAGTTTAATTCACCAATAAACTATAAAGTCAAGTTTCCAAAATGCAAAATTAAATAACAAATTCTGTAGGAAGGAAGGAAAATAAGCCTTCCCATTTCAAGCAGCTCCAATCTGAATAATACATTTTTAAATATAAAATCAAAGGAAAAATGGAACATCATATTTCAAAGGGAAAAGAATGTACAACATCACAAAATAACATCCAGAAAAGATTAACTTCCTCATAAAAAAATCACTGGCCATTCAATTAAAGGGATTAATTTGAATTATTCCTTCAAAGAACCCACAACACAATAGAATATTTAACATGAAAACTGACCAAACAGAAGAAAATAAAATGCTTGTAGACAGCAATTAAGGATTAAGAAATTAAATGTTTGTTTTCTGGTGGCTTGGATGAGGTAAGGTCATGAATATGAAGTGGAGAAGTCTTTTTACTTTTGTGATGTATAAACACCTTAAACCTTGTTTGAAAGACATTGGGAGGAACAACAGGGGGCTATTAAAAACTAAGGATAAAAGGTATAATGAGAATAATCAGGAGATGAGTAGATGGAAGAAGTGAATTAATATTTCAGGGGGAATTTTTCATTCTTGCATTAGCACACTAAACTTGGCATCTGGGCAAGGAGAAAAGATAGGGGAATAGGGAGAATCACATTTAAAAAAAATACAACATACATGGTCTTAACTCAAACAAATAAGTAAATTGGAGAATTTCAATTGTGTACCCCTTCCATCTAGACCCCAACTCAACTTTTGGGTGGTGGTAGAGTAAGGGTAGAACAAAGAGGGAGGGGTGAAAGTTGGGTATAGCCTAAGTACAAATCTGGTCTTATATACTTATGAACTGGGTAACTCTGGTCAATTCACTTAACCTCTGTTTGCCTTGTTTCCTCAACTGTAAAATGAAGACAAAAACACCTGTCTTGAAAGGTTAAAACAAGTGAGATAACATTTATCAAATCCTCCGCACAGTGCCTGGAATATGGTAGGTTATATATAAATGCTTATAAATGGCAAATACTTTCTGTTGAAATGATAAATCAATCAAGGTCCATAGATGAGGAAATATAAATTCTTGAAAATCACTAGATGAAATGGAGTAAGGCAATAAGCATTTATCAAGCACTACTATATACTGGGTATTGTGCTATACATTTTTTTTTTGATTGGCTGAAGATACTCATATCCCCTGTGCTTTGTATAAAACCATAATTCTGCTACTGAAAAAGTAGAGAACTGTTTCAGCTAAGCCAATTGAAATAGATGGGGTTGGAAGGACAGGGAGAGGTTGGTGATAGAGCCTCTCTCATTGCCCCTTTAACAAAGGAAAGCCATGTAAACTTCATGGGCTAGGATAATTTGCATATGTTCATAGCCATCCTACCATTGCCCCCAAAAGACCAGTGACTGGAAACAATGTCTTCATGTGGAGCTGTTGACACAATGGATACTCTGAAAAAGGGTCATTCGATGACTCTACAAGGAGCTGTGAGAAAATAATAGGGTTTAGGGAACAGCCAAAGGCCCCAGCTTGAAGGGATTGATTGGATTAAGATTGATTGGATTGACTGATTTAGCTAATTAGCTCACTTAAAGTTAATTCAATTAAAACCACACCTGCCTGGCCCTCAAGAGGGTATGTTTCACAGAGGGTATGAACTCTGACCTCAACAAGGGACCACCCCCAAGTTCAGTGAACCAATAGATTTGCATGATGCTAGCCAATTAGCTTTAAGCAGTGTGTAAGGACCACCTTTCCTCCAGGCCCATACAAAGCTTCCACAAGCAGTTACTCTGAGTTACGCTCTCTCAGAGGCACTCTTGGTGGCAGAGGATTTGGAGAAAGAAGCAGGCCAGGCTGAGCTCGATTTTTCCTCTAGGCTAGAAGGCCAGGCTGAGCTCTGTTCTCTTCCCTAGATCCTAGCTAGGCTTTTCCTATCTTTCAGAGCCAATGTGCTCTATCTTTATTAATATCTAATATACTTTAATAAATGTTTAATGCCTCCAAACTGGTCCTAAAGCTTCTAATTTATAAGTAACAAATATATTAGGAACCCCAGCTAATTTTCCCCAAACTTGGGACAGAAATAAGGCAACCATATATCGTTTTAGATGCCACAGAGCCTAGTAGAAAATCTACAACATGACTAAGGGAATTTAATGAATACTCCATGAAAGAGAGAAAAGAACTCCCAGCAACCAGAAGCTGTAAGTTACTTCTTTGCTATATGTGTTTTCCAAGGAGGAGCCCACTTTCCCCTTGACTCTGCATGTACTGATAGGAGAGGTCTTATAGAATTGTGGGGGCATGCTTTATACCAACTGTTTTTTTTTTTTCTTTGCCACCTTCATAAAATGTTCCTTATTAAAAGCTAATTAAGTCTAGCTGACTAATTTCTAGTGTTGAGACAAAGCACATTTTGGGGCCTTATGATCTATAACATTAGAATTATACGACCCACCTAGATCTAGGGCCCCTAGATCTAAAGATGTGTTGGGTGTTCTTAGCCAAGGCTACATAGCCAATATGAGTAGCTGGAATTAATACAAATATTCCTGATTTCCAAGGCCACTGATAGCAATACATGTCCTTGGTCTACAAATTCAGCACTTTCTACTTAGAGTTATCAACCAAATAAATTTTAATTTCTATTCACTTAGTTACTTAACATCTCTAAAGACAGTCACAGATTCCTGTAGTTACTCTCTTACAGTGTTGTTATGAGGATCAAAAGACAAAATATATATAAAGTGTTTTGAAAACTTTAGAAAAGTATTTACTAACATTTCTATCACTAGATGGCAGCGCAAAATTTTCTTAAAAAGAAGAATTATACTTTAAGAGCAGTCAGCATGGAAGGCTTACTTGCCCCTAAAGGACCTTGCTTTCAAGAACTTAGTAGTTTTCCCAAGTTATTCTCTGAAGAATTGGGAAATTTCAAGGAGAGCTCTGAGTCATTCCATTTAGAGTCAGCAATTGTACCAATTCACTAGTAAGCTAGAAAAGTAGCTTTTTATCTAAATGGAAAAAAATGAAAAAGAAAGAGTTTGAGCATTTAATCAAACAAGATGTCCTAGAATTACCTATGCATCCTTTGTGTGCAACACTATAGGTGAGAATCTCAAAAATCATTCTTTGGTTTTAGACCAGAAGAGACCTAAGAAGTTGCCTAATCCAACCCCCTCATTTCAGAGATGAAAAAGCTAAAGATTGGAGAGGGAAAAGTCTGAGGTAACACAGGTGGTAAGTGTCTGACATTGAATTTGAAATTAGGTCTTTCTGATTCCTGGCTCAGTGCTCTATCTACTGTGATGAAAGTGGACAAATACCCCATTCATAGAATCAATACTTTAACCCAGAAACTGCCAGCAAGCTGTTCCTTAAATGAGGTGGTTTATTTTACCAGTATAAGATGCAACCAATCTACAAAGTAGTAGCTACAAAATATAGTCTCAATTAGGTAGATTGTTAGCCCCCAAAGCATGAATACCACTCACAGTTTTACTTAAGGTACAAATATAATTCAAGAGCATTTATCCATTCAGTGAGTTTCCCCTTAATATTCAGCCAGGAGAGACAATTAACTTAAAGGAATAGTATTTACTAAAATTACATAGTAAGAAGAGAAGCACTAAAAAATCCTTCCCAAAATCCTAGGATACTCTCTTTGGTGCCTATTTTTTTTTTTTTTTTTTTGCAGGGCAATGGGGGTTAAGTGACTTGCCCAGGGTTACACAGCTAGTAAGTGTCAAATGTCTGAGGCCAGATTTGAACTCAGGTACTCCTGAATCCAGGGCCGGTGCTCTATCCACTGTGCCACCTAGCTGCCCCGATACTTTCTTTAAAAAAAACAAAACACAACAGCCTTGGAAAGATTGTCCATACACACATTTAGAGTACAAGGTTAGTGAAGTACACATGTAAGGATTTATTTGCTAATTTCCATCTCGGTAAATATCAAGTTTTGAGGTCCTTCCTTTCCTTGAAGGGCCTCCATGTTGTTCTGTCCTAGGAACAGAATTTCTCATTTGGACTCCCAGGGTCTGCTTATCTAGGCCTCTTCAGTCCCAACTAACAGGGTTGTTTTGTTTTTTGTTTTTTTGGGTTTTTTTACATTCTTTGTGGCCAAATGTCCTCTGTGAAACCACTTCCTGCCTTCAGTAACTCAATTTGACTCCTCTGTGTCTGTGTGTCTGGAGATAGCTTTTTTGAAAACTCTCTTCTAGATATAACTTCTCCAACTGACTCTGCTATCAGGGCCAATGAAATAGGGAGTGGGTGGGATGAGAAGAAATAAATTTCTTGCATCTTGTCTTCTGGTATTGTCACAGGGGTCACATAACACCCAAGGGTCAAGTTTGCATTCTTTGACTTCTAATTCTATGAGGGAGAATTCCTTTACTCTTCATAAAGGATATTTGTTGTTGTTATTCAGCTTTGTCTGACTTTTTGTAATCCCATTTGGGGTTTTCTCAGCAAAAATCTTGGTGAAGATACTGGACTGGCTTGCCATTTCCTTCTCTAGCTCATTTTACAGATGAGGAACTGAAGCAAACAGGGTTAAGTCACTTGCCCCAGGGTTACACAGCTAGTAAGGTCTGAGACCAGATCTGTACTCAGGATGTTGAGTCTTCCAGATTCCTAGCCCAGTGCTCTAGCCATTGTGCCACCTAGCTGCCCCATGAAAGGGTAACTGCTTGTCAAAATATCCTTGAACCTCTTTAACATATTAATAGACTATTGTCTCTTACTTGCCTTTTGATTTCTGTGATTATATTAAATTGTCAGAGTGGAGGGACCAAATCATCTCCACACACCAGCTTCATGGAGCTAGGCCATTTTTGGCCTAACTTTTCATTTTATTTTACTTTTTGTCTGAGGGTCAGGTAGGTGGCTTGGAATCAGAAGGACTCATTTTAATGAGGTGAAATCTGGCCTCACACACTTCCTAGCTGTGTGACCCTGGGCAAGTCATTTAATCATGTTGCCTTTAGTTCCTCAACTGTAAAATGAGATGGATAATTAAATTACAAAGCACTCCAATATTTTGTGAAAAAAAAACAAACAATAAAAAAAAAAACAAATGGAGCCATGAAAAGTTGTACATGACTGAACTACAACTTTTTTGCCTACTATAGGTGACCATTGTTAAAGTACTTAATCTCTTACTAGAGAGAGATAGCCACTGACATCAGATGCATTAGCATGAGGATATTTTCTGGGATTTCAAGCAGTTATTGACAATACGTGTTAGTATATTATGCTTGTCACAAGCTACTGCTTTTGAAGAGCTCTTTTCACCATAAGATATGGAAGTTGTGCTTAGCTAGAAAATTTGAGATGGTATTGCTTACTTACAGATTATTTGCTATTATCCTTTGGTACATCATTGAAAGAAGCAATTGTGCAATAAGTGACAATCACTTGTTGTTCTTACAGTCATTGAGATTTTCCACAGCTACCTTGACAATTTGAATCACATAGCAACCTTTTGTGATACTTTTTTCTCAGGCTTACATAATTGTATGTATGTATGTATGTATATATATATATATATATAATTATTTATGATGCACATAGCACTGTAATATGTGGCTCAGTGCTCAAGATGATAATCTTGTTTATAAGTCTGGAAAAGAAATATTGAATTCTGATACTCTGACTTATTTTGTACTATAGCTCCTACATTACATTGTGCTGTCTCTACAGAAAATTTTAATGTTTCAAAACCTTCTTGACATATTATTTCTTGAATTAACATATGAGATCATGGGTTGATCAATTTTTTGAATGACTGAAGAGGGTAAGTATGGTTCACAAAGAAAGTTATATGATTAAATCATATCATTTGCAAGCAATCAATTGTGGTTATTTCCAATAAAATTATCTTGGTCACATTACATAGCATATTAAGGAAGTGTTTACATGAAATTATTTTCCAGAAACTCTGTCTGGTGACTTAGAATGGATTTTAGTGTTGAAAAGGAATAGAACATGCCAAGATTCTCAAAAATAACCAGCTAAAGACATCAACTCTTCTAGGGGAATTTGCCAAAGATGCATAGTCAAACATTTATGTTAATTTTACAAAACCATTCTAGGAAAGGAACTTTATTTTCATAGATATTTTAAAATAGCTCATAATACTCCTAGTCCTGTCCTTAAACTTTACTGAAACAATAAAATTCTGTGACATATTTCTAGGGGACAGAGCCAAGGTAGTGGAGGAAAGGCAGTGACTTGCCTGAGCTCTTTCCAAGACCCCTCCAAATACCTTCAAATAATGCCATAGGACAATTTCTGGAGCAGCAGAACCCACAAAAAGACAGGGTAAAATAATTGTCCAGCCAAAGAAAACTTAGGGGGCAGCTAGGTGGCACAGTGGGTAAAGCACAGGCCCTTGATTCAGGAGGACCTGAGTTCAAATCTGACCTCCGACACTTGACACTAGCTATGTGACCCTGGGCAAGTTACTTAACCCTCATTGCCCCCCCCAAAAAAATTAGAAAAGACAACTTAGAAGGTCAGCAGGAAATGTCTGTTGTACAGGGGTGAGAGTGGAGTGCAGCCTAGCACAGGCCATGCCAGCACAGATGCAATCCCAGCACAGACCCAGCCACAGCCACAGCAAACCAGGAGCAGGTCTTGGGAGCCTCTGAATCAACAGTGGAACTCAGTCCACAGACAATAAAAGGGTTAAACAACTCCAGAAGAAGATTACAGGGTCTCTTTCCTAGCAATCAGGCAGGACTCTGTTGTTTTGCCCATACTTGGATCGACGTCACAATCTTGGGTGGAGGTCCAAGGAAGGGGAGGAGCACAAGCACACAAGATCTTGCAGCTATAGTGGAGCAGGCTTCATGGTTCCAGGGCAGAAAAGCAGGCCTGTGGTTGCTTTCAGACCAGAGCACAGTAGTAACCAAACCTCTTCTTAAATTATACCTCCTTGGAAGAACTAAGGACTTACAAATTCCTAGAAGTATCTCAGAGAATAGCTGCTCAAACCCCCTTCAGCTTGGGACAGTGAGCCCTCCACCTTGGAAGCAGTGCACCACTTTAACAGAGTTAAAAGACAAGAAATAGGGTGGGAAAATGAGCAAACAGAAAAATATGCTGACCCTAGAAAGTTTCTATGGTGACAAGGAAGATCAAAATACACCCTCAGAAGAAGATAATAAAGTTCCTACAACCGAAGCTTCCAAGAAAAAAAATATGAATTTGTCTCTAGCAAAAGGGCTCAAAAAGAACTTTGAAAATAAAATAAGATAGAGGAAAAAATGGAAAGAGAAATGAGTGATGCAAGAAAATCATGAAAAAAAAAGTCAACAGCTTGGTAAAGGAGATGCAAAAAAATGCTGTCAAATGATAAAAGAAATACAGAAAGTCAAAGAGGAAAAGAATGCCTTGAAAAGCTGAACTGGCCAAATGGAAAAGGAGATACAAAAGGTCTCTGAAGAAAATAATTCCTTAAAAATTAGGATTGAACAAATGGAAGTTTATGATTTTATTGGAAAAACAACTGACTTGGAAAATAGATCTAGGAGAGACAATTTTAAAATTATTGGACTACCTGAAAGCCATGATCAAAAAAGACACTAGAAGTCATTTGCCCTGATTTTCTAGAACCAGAAGGTAAAATAGAAATCAAAAGAATCCACTGATCACCTCATGAAAGAGAACACAAAATGAAAACTTCCAGGAATATTACAACCAAATTCCAGAGATCCCAGGTCAAAGAGAAAATATTGTAGGCAGCCAGAAAGAAATAATTCAAGTATTGTAGTGCCATAGTCAGGATAACACAAGGTCTAGCAGCTTCTACATTAAAGGATCAAAGGGCTTGGAATATAATATTTTGGAGGGCTAAAGCACTGGGATTACAACCAAGCATCACCTACTCCCCCAAAAACCTAGTATAATCCTTTGGGGTGAAAATGGGAATTCAGTGAAAGAGAGGACTTTAAGGCATTCTTTTTTTTTTTTTTCTGGGCAATGAGGGTTAAGTGACTTGCCCAAGGTCACACAGCTGGTAAATGTAAAGTGTATGAGGCCTGATTTGAACTCAGGTCTTCCTGAATACAGGGTCGGTGCTTTATCCACTGAGCCCCCTAGCTATCCCCTTAAGGCATTCTTTTTTTTTTTTTTTAATAATCAAAGCAAAATTTATTTATAAAAATCAATGTAAACAATAAGGGTTAAGAAATGCAAATTATACAACCTGTCTGCTTTTAATATAATAATGGCCTATGCTGCCTCTTGCCTTAGGGTATGCTCCAGCTTTCTCCAACTTTCACTCTTTTTCTCCTTCACTCCAGCTTCCCTGTGTTTTCACTTTGTTGACACCCCTTAAAAGCCCCTTAATGTCCTCACCTCTGTTGCCAGACCCCTGGTGTCTCTAGCATCTCTGTATTGTAGTGCTTTCTGTCTCCTGTTCTCTTAATCTTCCAGTCTCTCCCAGCCTACATTCGTCTCCCCTCACTGCGTCTTCTATATCCTTGCTTGTACCCTCTTCCCTTTGTCTTGTCTGCCCCCCTTTTTATTAGCCTGCTCTCAGGCAAAACTCGGGGCTGACCGCCCCCAAGCTGTGCAAACCCACCACTGGGGTTCAGTGAAGGAAACCCTGGCATCCCTGAGGGTTTTCATGCACCTCTCCACTGTGTCCCCTTAAGGCATTCTTGATGAAAAGACCTGACTGCATTTGACTTTCAAATGCAAGGCTCTAGAGAAGCATAAAAATGTAAACAGGAAAAACAAATCATAAGGAATATTAAAAGGTTATACTGTTTATATTCCTACATGGAAAGATAATACTTGTAACTCAGAAGAACTTTTTCATTATTTGGGCAGCTCGATGGAGTATATCTAGACAGGGGACAGGTGTGAGTTGAATATGAAGGGATGATATCTTTAAAAAATAAAATTAAGGGGTGAGGGGAATGCAGTGGGAGAAAGGGAAAGGAAGAAGTGGAATAGAGTAAAAGTATTTCACATAAAAGAAATAGGAAAAAACTTATACTGTAGATGGGAAGATGTGGGAGGTGCTGGGAAGTGAGTGAACCTTACCCTAATCATAAATGGCTCAGAAGGAATAACATACACACTCAATTGGGTACAGTAATCTATCTTACCCTGAAGGAAAGTAAAAAGGGAAGGGAATAAAGGAGGGGGGTTATAGAAGTGTGGGCAGATTAGGGGAGGGGGCAATCAGAAGCAAAGCACATTTGAGGAATTACAGGGTTAAAGAAGATAGAAAATAGAGTAAATGTCATGGGGAGGGAATAGGATGGAGGGAAATACAATTAGCAATAGTAACTGTGAAAAAAAAATGAAGCAAGTTTGTCTGAGGGGCCTCATTTCTCAAACACATAGAGAACTGAGTCAAATTTATTAAAGTAATAGCCCTTCCCCAATTAATAGATGATCAAAGATATTGTTTTCCAATGAAATAAGCAAAGTTACCTATAGCCAAATAAAAAAAATGCTTTCACTATTGATTGGAGAGATTCTGGTCAAAACAATTCTGGGATATTACCTCATACCTATTGGATTAGATAACAGGACAGCAGAGGAATATGACAAATGTTGTAGGGGATATGGGAAAAATGAGACATTAAAGAACTCTTGGTGAAGTTGTAAACTGATTCAATAACTCTGTAGATCAATTTGGAACTATGGCCAAAGGGCTATAAAACCATGTGTACTCTTTGACCTAGTAATAGTACTGCTAGTTTGGTATACAAAAAGAGATAAAAAACAAAAATTTTAATTTGAAATTGAGGATATGACCATCAATTGGGTAATGGCTGAACAAATTGTGGGAAGAGATTGTGATGGAACCCTATTGTGCTATAAGAAATGATGAGCAGGACTTACATGAGCTGATGCAAAGTGAAATGTACTATATACAAATAAGAGCAAGGTTGTAAGATGATAAACAGTGAATGACTTAGCTTTTCCAGCAATACAATGATCCAAGACAACTCTGAAAGGATTTATGAAAAATGCAGTCCATCTCCAGAGAAAGAACTGATGGTATCTGAATCCAGATTGAAGCATAATTTTTTTTGTCTGTTTTCTATCACAACCTTACTAATGTGGAAATGTTTTGCATGACTACACATATATAACTTATATGGAATTTCTTGAATTCTTAGGGGGGTGTTAGGAGGGAGGGAGGAAGAAAATTTGGAACACAAAGTTTTAAAAATAAACATTTAAAATTGTTTTTACATGTAATTATGGAAAACATTCTAAATTCTAAAAACAAAGAAACATATTTCTAGACACTACTGTCCTTGACAATGAGTCTGTATTTACATAATTTCTGTTAAAGAAACATGTGAATAGAATTTTATTTGAGCTGTCACCAATTTGTATTACCACATTCAAATAAATTGTCTGGCTAAAAGAATGTTATGAACTACCAAGGATGCCATGGAATATATATTTGGAGAAAACTTGTTATAAGACTTAGGCAAAGTTTTATTGATTATTTTTTCCCTTTATGGGCAACTAACAGAAGTTAGTTCTACAATTGTAGTAATATAAAAAAGGGAGAAGTCTGAACACTTACTCTGTCCTCTCTCCATTCAGACATTTCTCCAGAAATACATTTATATTACTAAAATTTAAAACACAACAAAAATAACAAGGAAATACATTATTGTAGCTGGAAAAATTGGATCACTACTTGAAGTGGATCCATGCTATAAGAAGATTGAGTTGGGTCAAAGATTTAAACCAATTCTTCTGAAACTACTAGGAGACAACAGGATAGTGTTTTTATTAGCTGTGTATGGGAGATGCAAAATGTAGACTTGAAAGTTCAAAAAAAGGATATTCCTCTCCTATGGGGAGAAAAATTCAAACCATAGGTATTATCCAGGGTCATATAAAATATCTGGGATAAAACCTAAGCAGGAGAAGAATTCTTTGTTGATTGAGAATATCTATTGTTCCTGTTTGCAGATGCCCTGGTTTCCACTGCATCAAGTCTCAAAAATAGAGAGTTTAGAATTCAAAGGGAAAAAAAAAAAGCACTTACAAGAAACCTTCGTATCAAGTATATGACTTAGGTATCTTAGGAAATCATTAAGAGCATCCATTTTTACCTTTTTAAACTTCAGACAGATTCAATCTGTAATCTCAATAAAAGATGAAAAGAGCCAGGTATAATAATAATTTCTATTGTTTATAAAACACTTCTAGGTTTGTAAAGTGCTTTACAAATACAATCTCACTTTATCTTCACAAGCTGGGAATTAGGTTCTATGGTTAACTTGCCAATTTTACAGATGAGAAAACAGATAGACAAAGCTTAAGTGACTTGCCTAGGGTCATGCATTTTGAAAGTACCTAAAGCGGAATTTGAACTCAGATCTTCCTGAATCCAGCTGCAATGTATCATAGTTGATATGATGGTGTCTTTGTAAATACACTGTCCAGAGTATAGATGGTAGTAGTACCTCTTATTGATCAATTCCTTAACACTAGTGTTATTTTCCCCAAATTTCCTTAATCCTTTCTTGTTACTAAAACCTCCTTTAAAAAAGGTGTATGAGTTGGTTGATGCCTTTGTTAAATGACAGTATTTATATTTCTTAAGTTCTGTATTTTACACTAGGAAAAATAATGAATAATTACTCTGTTACTAGTTCTCTTCTTGGCAGAATTCTGAAGACTTTTAAAAGTGTAATTGGGAAGAATGTTGAGCCAGAATTCAATTCATAAATTTGATACTCATTGCCAATTTTATTCTGGATAGACTCCTTAATCTCTGTTAATCTCAGTTTGCTTATTGTAAAAATAAGGGATTTGGACAAGATGGCTTATACAATGCCTTCCTCTTCTAAAATGTTCATACTAGTATTCCTTTTCAATAAATAACCTTGGGAATAGAAGACTTAGTTAAAACACAATGAATGGCCCTTTAAATTACCTTGTCCTGGCCTCAGACAGTAGCAAAAGTAAAAAGCCAGGTAACATTTATATGCTTTAAGTGGTCTTTGAAATCATCAGTTACTCCATCAAAATAGATATCAACACTTTGATCGTTAGATGTAGGTTTCATGAGTTTCTGTAAAATCCCTTAAAAACAACAACAATCACTTTTGCCCAACAGCCAATCTTTCTGTGATCAATCTCTCTTAACTTAGAATTTAGCCAACCTATTGTTTGAATGAAAGATGCAGAGGTTGTTCTCTGAAACCTATGAAGTCTTCACTGGAAATGAGCCAAATACACTGAGATATTGAAAAAAAAAACAATGCCATTTAAATATACTTTTATACTACTGACAAAAATTTACATGATGCAGTTTTTGGAATTTTAATTGATTTCCATTTCTACCTTATTTCAAATTAGTCTTTATTGACAGTTTCATCACTTTGATTTGTGTTTGTTCCAATGTAAATACCCCTGCCATTTCTTTTGTTGACAACAGCATTATTTGGTGGAAGTTGCCACTTCTAGAAAGCCAAGGGATCTATTATAATCCATTAAATCACTTAGTCACTGAAGTATGTCTTGGATCTTGAGTCCCTAAGATATTTCTTGGCCTAGTTCCATATCTGACTGCATTCTTCTCAGTTGATTTTCAGCCAGGTTGATTTTTTTAAAAAAATGATAGAAGATGAACAGTTTTCTTCTTGGGTATCTTTTAGGTGTTGTGCCTTTCAAGTATATATTCAGTTCTCTTCAATGGCAATTTTTTATTTGTGTGTAGTTATTTGGAGAGATTATTAGCAAGAAAATGCAGAGAAATATGAATAAAGCTAAAACTCATTATCACTTACCCATCTGTTAGAAGTTCTCAAAGAGGGGTGAAGCCAAGATGAGGGAGGAGAGGCTGTGACTACCACAAGCTCCCAATAAACCCATCCACTCACTCACAAATAATGCCATAAAAAACCCAGAGCAGCCTAATTCACATAAGAATAGAGTGAGACTATTTTCTAGCCAGAGACAGTGACAAGGATCACCTGCTGATCCGGCTGAGAGAGGAGCTCTGTGCACAGTCTGGACCCAACCAGGAACAACAATGCCTCCAGCACCTCAGAGTCTTCTTCTGAAGCTCAACTTGTGGATTGGTGAGGGGGTTCAGGGGTTGTCCAGGGTGAAGTGGCTGCAGTCTCTGCTGGAGTTGGGGGTGAAGCACCTGAATTCAGTAGTGGGGGCCCAGTGAAGGAGGGGCACAGGCATGCCATGCTTCAATCAGACATTTGCTTCTGGATTGAGATGAATAAGCAGAGAAAACAATAAACAATAGACAGCTTCTTTTGGGGAAAGGTAGACCAGAATTCACTCTTAGAAGAAGATAATAACAAAGTAAAAGTTCCAATATCCAAAGCTTCCAAGAAAAATATGAATTGGTCTTAGGCTGTGGAAACACTCAAAAGGGACATGAAAAGAAGAGAAAGTAAAGAGATAGAAGAAAGATTTAGAGAGGTGGAGGAAAGAATGGAGAGAGAAATGAGAGCAATGCAGGAGAGTCATGAGTAAAAAGTCAACAGCTTGAAAAGCCAATTGGAAAAGAAGATGCAAAAGCTCTCTGAAGAAAATAATTGCCTAAGAATTAGAATTGAACAAATGGAAGTGGGTGACTATATGAGAAACCAAGACACAGTAAAGCAAATCCAATTGAATTTAAAAAAAAATAGAGGGCAATATGAAATATTTCCTTGGAAAAACAGTTGACCTGGAAAATAGGCCCAGGAGAGATCATTTGAAAATCACTGGACTACCTGAAAACCATGACCAAAATAAGAGCTTAGACACCATCTTCCAAGAAATTGTCAGGGGAAATTACCCTGATATTCCAGAAGCAGAAGGTAAAATAGAAATTGAAAGCATCCACCAATCACCTCCTGAAAGAGATCCAAAAAGGAAAACCTCCAGGAATACTATAGACAAATTCCAGAGATCCCAGGTCAAGGACAAAATATTGCAAGCATCCAGAAAAAAGGAACTCAAATACTGTGGAGCTACAGTAAGTATAACACAAGATCTAGCAGCTTCTACATTAAAGGACCAGAGGGCATGGAATATAATATTCTAGAGGCAAAGGAATTGGAACTACAGCCAAAAATCAACTACCCAGCAAAACTGAACATAATCTTTCAGGTGAAAAATTGGGACTACAGTGAAAAAGAGGACTTTCAGGCATTTGTGATGAAAAAACCTGAACTGAATAGAAAATTGGACTTTCAAATACAAGACCCTATAGAAGTATAAAAAGGTAAACAGGAAAAAGAAATCATGAAGTATATTTAAAGATTAAACTGTTTACATTTCTACATGGGAAGATAATACTTATAACTCATAAGATCTTTCTGAGTATTTGGGCAGCTTAAAGGAATATACTTAGATAGAGGGCACAGATGTGAATTGAATATGAAGGAATGATATCTGTAAAGAATTTTTTTGTTTATTCTTATTTTTTTGTGGAGCAGGCAGGGTATTGGTGACTTATGTCTGGGGCTGGATTTGGGCCCAGGGCTTCCTGGGTCAAGGGCTGGTGCTTTGTCCACTGTGTCACCTAGCTGACCCATGATAACATCTTCAAAATAAAGTTAATGGGTAAGGGGAATGCATTGGAATAAAGGGAAAGGGAGATGTGGACTGGGAAAAGTAGTTCACATAAAAGTAACAAGAAAAAGCTTGTGGAGAGGAAGATGGGGAAAGAGCAGGGGAGTGATTGAACCTTACTTCCATCAGAATTGGCTCAAAGAGGGAATAACATACACACTTAAGTGGGTATAGTAATATATTGTGTCTTGAGGGAAAGTGGGAGTGGAAGGAGGTGGGGGGGAGAGGTGAAGGGAGGAAGGACAGATTAGGGGAGGGGGGTAGCAAAAAGCAAAACACTTTTTTTGTTGTTTGTTTTTTTATTTTTTTGTTTTTGCAGGGCAATAGGGGTTAAGTGACTTGCCCAGGGTCACACAGCTAGTAAGTGCCAAGTGTCTGACGCCAAATTTGAACTCAGGTACTCCTGAATCCAGGGCCGGTGCTTTATATACTACGCCACCTAGCCACCCCCAAAGCAAAACACTTTTGAGGAGGGATAGGGTGAAAGAAGATAGAAAATAGAGTACATATCAAGGGGAGAGGATAAGATTGAGGGTAATACAGTTAGCAATAGTAACTGAAAGAAATGATAATCAGAATGACATCAGAAGTCCGTATTAAAAATGCAAACCATCAACAAAGAAAGAGCTGATAGTATCTGAATACAAATTGAAGTATAATTTTATTTGTCAGCTCTTCTTTCTAAAGGTATTTTGTGTATTTTCTTTCACAACCTGACTAATGAGAAGATGTTTTGCATAACTGCAAATGTATGGCATATTGAATTGCTAGATTTCATAGGGAGGGATGAGGAGGGAGAGAGGAAGAAAATTTGGAACATAACATTTTAAAAAATCAATGTGAAAAGGAATGATGAGAAGGAGGAGTTCAGAGAAACCTGGAAGGACTTACATGAACTGATGCTGACTGAGAGGAGTAGAACCAGGAGAACATTGTACATAGTAAATAGCAACATTGTGTGATGAACAATGGTGATAGACTTGGCTTTTATTTTTTTTTTAAGCAATGCAATGGTCCAAAATAATTTCAAAGAACTTCATGATAGAAAATGTTCTAAATATCCAGAAAAAAGAACAGTGGTTTATGAATGCAGATTGAACCATACTGTTTCTACTTTGGGACTGTTATTTTTTCTTTTTTTTGAGATTTTACCCTTGGGCTCTGACTCTTCTTTCACAATATGACTAATGCAGAAATATGTTTAATGTGATTGTATATAAAAAAGGTCTCAAAGAAATTCCCTCAGACTCTAAAATCTCTATTGCCTTTTTTTCATTCTTAATAGTATTTTATGTTTTCCAGTTACATGTAAAGGTAGTTTTCAACATTAGTTTTTATAACATTTTGAGTTCCAAATTTTTTTCTCCCTCCCTTCTTTCCCCCGTCCCCACACAGAAAGAAATCTAATATACGTTATATGTGTACGATCACATTAAACATATTTTCACATTAGTCATGTTGTGAAAAAAGAATCAGAACAAAAGTGATGTTCCTGGCCCAAATAAATTTGGGGAAAATGATAAATATCCCATGGCCAAGCATAGATCCTTAAACTTCTTGGGGCAGCTAGGTGGCTCAATGGATAGAGCACCGGCCCTGGATTCAGAACAACCTGAGTTCAAATCTGGCCTAAGACACTCAACACTTACTACCTGTGTGACCTTGGGCAAGTCACTTAACCCTCATTGCCTCACCAAAAAAACAAAAACAAAAACAAACAAAAAAACTACCTCTTCTAGGTACTTCCCTCCAGATAAATTAAAAGCACTTATGGGTGCAATCCTGAACTGAACTGTCTAGTACACTTCTTTCCATCTTGTCCACAAAGATAGAAATGGGATCATTGAGAGCAGTACGTTGACTTAGAAAACCACAAATTTGCATTATCTTTGTTGTATTGTATTTTCATTTATTTTGTTAAACATTCCTTGCGTACATTTTAGTGTGGTTTAAGTGCTGCTAACATTCAGTAATAGCTAGATACCTCTTGGAGACAAATACTTTTCTGATAATTCTGCATGTTAATGCTCTACCCACACTAATGATATGCATTTATTTGGCATGTATTTTTATATTTATACATGTATATGTTGTCACTCTCTGCAGAATGTAAATTTATTTGGGCCAGGAACACATGTTTTCTATCCCTTAGCATATAGCATAGTACCTGACAAATAGTAGGTGACTGTAAATGATTGAATAATCAGAGGCTTACTTTTTGTTCATGGGGGAGCTTATAATGAATAGCCATCTAAGGCATGATAAAGCTAAAGACCACTACTTTTTTTTATACATTAATGCTGGGACAAATGATACCATCAAAAGAAACTCAGGACACATTTTTAGGAACTCTAAAGTCCTGCACAGAAAAACTGGAGACCTTAAGAGGAGAGGGATATATTTAGGAGTGATGGTGATTGAAGGAATGTAGAAGCTATTCAGGAGACAACAAGGCAGCAGTAGAAGGGTGGCTCTGGGCCAATGGCTAGATGAAATGAAAAGGAAGTTATGAGAAAATTTATAATCACACTTTACTGAGTACAGTTTTTTTTTTGTTTTAGAAAAAAAAATGTTTTAGCAAAAGCCTCAGAAGGTTGGAGTCCATCCAAATGAGAGTCACCAGTACGATGTGAAGATTCAAAACCACATTTGATTAGCATTATTATTCTCCATAGTACAAAATTCCATAGTACTGGAGGGAAATTGCAAGAAATATTTCTACTCACTATAAATAAAAGTGTTCTAGAAATGAGAGTGAAGTGAGCAGAAACAAGATAACATTGTACACAATAACAGAAATATTGCATGATGAAGAATTGTGAATGATTTTGTTATTCCATTCCCAACCATACAATGATTTAAGACAATCCTGAAGGACTCATGATGAAAAATGAAATCCACTTTCAGAGAAAGAACTGATATTGTCTGGATAAAGACCAAAGCAGCATACTATTTTCCTTCCTTCCTTCCTTCCTTCCTTCCTTCCTTCCTTCCTTCCTTCCTTCCTTCCTTCCTTCCTTCCTTCCTCTCTTTCCCTCCCTCTTTTCCACCTTCCTTCCTTTCTTTTTTGAGTTTCTTTCCACAAAATGACTAATATGGAAATGTTTTATATGGTCACACATGAATAGAATATTTCTAGAAATACTTGGCTATCCATTTGTTAGAAATACTTTGGATTGGAATCCTGCTTTATTATTGGTTGGAGAAGATGTCCTCTGAGGTCTCTTTAACTTTTCACATTCTATGGAGCTATGACCTACATTCGTACCCTTGACTATGTTCTTTATCTCCCTCTTTGATTTGACATCACCTCTTCCCTTCTTGTCTTCCTCACAATTAACTAGATGATTTGGCACCTTCTGGCTCCTGTGATAGATGAAAAACTGATTAACTCCCATGTTTCAGGGCCAGATACTAATATCAAACTCTAAGGTCAATGCAATAAGCAAAGTTCCAAAAATTATTTGAGCAAATGCAACTTGCAAAAGATAAGTGGATAACTTCCTAAGATGGCTATTTTGCAAGGCATAATGCCTAGTGCATTGCTTACAAATGTGGGCTGACAATGAATATAGGGTATACCACTAAATTGTGATATTTTTTAAACAAAAAAATAGAAAAAATATACCACATAGTTATATACAAAAATATGATTATGGTGAAAGTTTAAAAATAATTATTTCAATTATTTCAATTTTAAAAAATGTAATTCATTTCACTAAGGAATTTATTACCTACCATGTGCCAGACACTGTGGTAAGTACTGGGAATGAAAAAAAATCATCCTGCCTTGAAGGAATTATTGAGCTTTTAAACATTTTTGTCATCACTTCTTTTGTTTCTTTCATAAATTTTGTAATTATCTTTTTCTTGATATTCCCAGAATATCTTCCCAAGCCAGTCCATTTTTTACTATGTCATGCTCTATCTATACTGCTTTAGGATTATACTTTTTTGGTGGGGAATACAAATTTTAATGAAAGACTTTTTTTTAACTTAATGGTCAATCTGCTTAAATTCAACAATAGGGATTTCTCAGTTATTTTTTTGTTTTTGTTTTTCCTTGCATTCTCATGATGTACAATAGTGTGGAAAGTTTGAAATTTAAGTATTCTCAAAGACAATCAGGACATATAGAGGTATTCTGAAAGTATGAGTCCAGGTCATCATTGTGGAAGCTACAGTAAATAGGGGACAGTTATCATTCTTATTAAATCTCTCACTTAATGCAGACAACTTTAATATGATTAATCAGAAATGGCCAGATATAGGAGTATAATGGACCAGCAATTGCTAGTGCTAAAGGTACAATGGTTTGACTATTTCCAGCTTTTGAAATATTTATAATTCAAATGGTTCTTTTCCAATAAAACTCATTCAATTTGAAGAAGCCTTATTGGTATGCTGCAGTGAGGGATTGTCACAATGTCAGGGCAGAGGTGCCAATTCTAGCTTTTCACCCCCATAGGTGACTGACCAGAGTGAAGAAATAGGAACCAGAGGCATTGAGGTCTTACGAAATTATCTCAGAGCAGATGACAAAGATCACCTTTGAAACTGCCTAAAATATTAAATAGGATTTTAAACTCCTTATGATATAATTTCCAATGACCTTGGAAGAAATTAACTGCTAAGATTTTATTGTTTAAATCAAGTAAGTCTTTTCTGAGTGGTCCAATTTAAAACCATAATGAATTTTCACTTCAAAGATTTAGATATTATGAAACAAAGAAGGTGGCCTTTTTAATATTTTTATTAAATAAGGAATGACATTCAGTAAGCTCAGCAGAGACAATTCAATCCATTGGGGATAGTCAACTGGTCACAATGTTTTGGCAAAAATGAGTTTCAAAGTTAATAGTGTTTTCTTGAAACCTTTGTTAAGGGCAGTAACTAATTTGAATGAGGTTCCCATGTACTATGTACCATGTATCTTCAGAATCTGAAATCTGTTTTATTCTGTCTAATTCATTAACATAAGTGAGAAAGACACTGAATTATGGCCCACAAAGTCCAAATACTTTATTTAAGTCAATAAGCAAAGCATAAGTCAGTTATCAAAGCATCAAATATAGGTATACATCAGAACTACTAAAGGTAATTTGGCCAAGATTGTTTGAAATGTGTGATTTTTTTTAAGCTGCAACAAAAATCAAAGGATTAGACTGTTTTAAGTGTGGAAGATACATTTAGAAATTGTAAAAGTAGCCAAGGCATGGAAGGCTATCAAAAATGAAAATAAAAGATGCAAAAAAGGGTCACCATTTTTCTATCTTCTGTCTACAAACATCTCTTTTGTTTCCATAGGCTCTGTAAAGAGTTATCGCTCTTCACCTACTCTAGTATCCAGCCTTTTCAGTTTAAAACTTTTTTTTGTTTTGTTTTTTAGTGCGGCAATTGGGGTTGAGTGACTTACCTAGGGTCACACAGCTAGTAAGTGTTAAGTGTCTGAGGCCGGATTTGAACTCAGGTACTCCTGACTCCAGGGCTGTTTCTCTATCCACTGTGCCACCTAGCCACCCCCTAAAACTTATTTTTGAGCATTGGGCTCATTGATTGTATGGCTGATGGAAAAAGGGTGGGGCAGGATGAAATAAGGACTTGTGCTTTTCAGAACTGAACTGGAAATTCAGAACTAAGGAATTCTTGGCTTTACTTTCTTGGACACATTCAGATTAATCAGTCAGTTAGCCAGCAAGAATTTATTATATGATTATTAGGTGCTAGGCAGTGTACTAAGCAACGATTCATGTTCAAATCTGTTATGGAGTCCACCGTGGATGGGATAAGCATGGTATTTTGGTACTGACAACTTACAGCAGACTCCACAGGAAACTGTATTTGGAAGTTAGGCAGGATGAAGAATCAATTAATCTATTTGGTAGAACAATGGTTGAGACTTAAGATAGCTCCCACTTCATTTCAAACTGATTCATATTGCTCAAGGAATGAAAAGGGTTTGGTTTACACATCTTTATTTATATATGTAGGTATGTATGTATTTATTCATTCATTCATTCATTCATTCGTTTGTTTGTTTGTTTATTTTTTTGTTTGTTTTTTGGTTGAGGCAATTGGGGTTAAGTGACTTGCCCAGGGTCACACAGCTGGTAAGTGTCAAGTGTCTGAGGTCATATTTGAACTCAGGTCCTCCTGAATGCAGGGCCAGTGCTCTATCTACTGCGCCACCTAGCTGCCCCTACACATGTCTTTATAAAGTAGACCTAGCACCAGAATCTCTACATTATGAAAGGTCCCACAGCTCAGAAATCACCAGAGAGGACAGGAGCAGCAGTCATCTAATCTGATGGAGTCAGTAGCTAGGGATAGGGCTGTTTCCAAAGTGTTATAAGGAATTAAATTTCCTAATAGCACTATGGAACAGTCAGTAAGTTAACTAGAATTTATTAAGTCCTTACTATGTGCCAAGTACTGCTCTGATGGCATTATATGTGGATCAACATCTTGCAATTTTTTTCCATGAACTTTTAGTCCAGGACATTAACTTTCTCCCCTTCAGGACAACTTTCCAAAATAATTCTTTTAGCTGGGTTTAATCTTCCCTACTCTCATTCCCATTCTACAGAGAGTTGTAGTAGCATGAAGTTTCTTCCAGGCTGGAGCAACTACTGCATTTTTGTGTGTGTGTGCCATTCCTACCTTTTACAATCCTGCAAGAATATCTTAATGAATTCATATTCTCCCACCTGATCTTTGGAAAATTGAATTGGACCCACAATGTAATTTCAGAGGCTGAGAGGCAGGGTGGTGGAAGGCATGGGGAACTGGCCTAACTGCTTCTGTATATTATTTTTAAAATACAATTTTATTTATTTTATTAAATATTTCCCAATTACATTTAAAAATTAATATTAATTTAAAAACTTGAGTCCCAAATTCTTTACTACTTCATACCCCTCCCTCATTCTTTGAGAAGTCAAACAGGATATCATTTATACATATGAAGTCATGTAAAACATTTTCCTATTAGCAACATTGCAAAAGAAAACACAAAAAGAAAAATTTAAGAAAGTAAAAAAGTATGCTTCAATCTAAACTCGGAGTTTTCAGTTCTCTTCCTGGAGGTGGATAGCATTTTTCATCATTGGTCTTTTGGAATTTTCTTGGATTGTTTCCTTGATCAAATAGGTAAGTCTTTCAAAGTTGATTATCCTTACAATATTGCTGTTACTGTGTACAATATTCTCCTGTGTACATTTCAGTTTGCATTAGTTCATATAAATCTTCCCAAGTTTTTCTGAACACATCCTGCTCATCATTTCTTGTAAACAATATTCCATCATAATAATATACGACAATTGTAATTAACAACATTGACAATATCAAGCTAAACAATGATTTAAATAAGTGAAGACCACATAATAGTCAAAATGCTATGCATATTACTACATTTAGCTAAAAATTCAGTTACACACAAATGGTTAAGGAGAACTGACTTTCCAGCAAAGAAATCTAAAAAAGACCATAGTTCATTATGAATCCAAGGTATGGAATGACTACTGAAACAACTAAAAAAATCTTAGGCTTCATTAATAAATATGTGATCACCACATCGAAGATGTGGCTGTGTTTTGCCTGTCTTCAGCTGATAGAGTAGGCAGAAAGAGAGAGGTGGTTAATGATAAAGTGAACAGGGAGTTTTGAAGGAGAATAAGAAGAGAAATTAAAATGATAATTAGTATTATAGTATTGTCCTTGCCTTGGAGGCTGTTATCCTTAGTCAAAATTATCATAGCAAAACCATTATAATTGTGTTGGGACATAAGCATAGATTTCAGTGATGATGGGGCACAGAGAAGAAAACTCGATTGGAATATGCGACTATGATCAGAATGAGAAGGAGTGTAAGTAAGGCAGAATTGGGATGTTGAGAGGAGAGTGGGATAGCCTTCAGTGAGCTTAGGTCTTGAGTGAGCCAGGGACTCCCAGAACAAGTTGAAGTTTGATATTTTGTGGTATGGTAGTAATTTGTTTTCTCCAGTCCCAATTTGTGCCCCTCCCACTCACTTTATATGTTTGGAGGTGGCTTTAATTTGGTAGAACAAAGTTTTCCATTAAAACAATGGGTAAATAATTTTTTATGTTGACCTCCATTGATCCATTTCATTATGTTTTCTTATTACATTAAACATTTATTGTGGGGCAGCTAGTTGGCACAGTGGATAGGGCACTGGCCCTGGATTTAAGAGGACCTGAGTTCAAATCCAGCTTCAGACACTTAACACTTACTAGCTGTGTGATCCTGGGCAAGTCACTTAACTCCAATTGCCTCACCAAACCACCCCCCCCAAAACAAAACAAAACAAAAACCCCCACATTTATTGTAGTCATGTGTGGAGTTTAGGAATAGCACCTATAGCATAGGTGTGATCAAGAGGAAGAAACAGACCATGGCATTGAGATCCATAGAACTGAGTAGAGATAATCCAAACACATAGAACCTAGATCAGTGAGAAGAGGGTTATCATCTATCTGACTTTATTTTGGTATATGGTGTAAGA
Organism: Dromiciops gliroides; assembly: GCF_019393635.1. Classification (NCBI taxonomy): domain Eukaryota; kingdom Metazoa; phylum Chordata; class Mammalia; order Microbiotheria; family Microbiotheriidae; genus Dromiciops; species Dromiciops gliroides. The sequence goes on along the minus strand of NC_057864.1, from coordinate 428,264,496 downwards.
TTTTGGTCTGTGCCTAGTTTCTGCCATACTATCTTCTGGTTTTCCCAGAAGTTTTTGTCAAATATTGAGTTCTTATCCCAGAAGCTAGAACCTTTGTGTTTATCAAACAGCAGATATTATAGTAATGTACTACTGTGTCTTGTATATATAACCTATTCCACTTAGACAGTGCTCTATTCCTTAGCCTATACCAAATAGTTTTAATGAATGCTGCTTTATAATACAGTTTTGTATCTGGTACAGCTAGGTCATGTTCCTTTCCTTTTTTTTTTTTTCATTAATTCCCTTGATATTCTCAACCTTTTGGTCTTTCACATTTATTTTCTCATTCTTTTTCTAGCTCTATAAAATAACATTTTGATAGTTTGATTGGTATGACACTGAGTAAGTAGAATAATTTGGGTAGAAGTGTCATTTTTATTATATTAGTTCAGCTTACCCATGAGCAATTCATATTTTCCCAAATGTTTTGCTCTGGTTTTATTTGTGTGAAAAGGGTTTTCTAATTGTATTCATTTAGTTTCTGGGTTTGTCTTGGCAAGTAGACTCCCAAATATTGTATATTATCTACAGTTATTTTAAATGGAATTTCTCTTTGTATCTCTTGCTCCTGGGCTTTGTTTGTAGTATCATGAAATGTGAATGATATGTGTGTGTGTGTGTGTGTGTGTGTGTGTGTGTGTGTGTGGTGGGGGGGTTATAGCCTTGAACTTTGCTAAAGTTGTTAATTATTTTTAAAAAATAGTTAATTTTCTAGAATTCTCTAAGTATATTAACTCATCATCTGCAAATAATGATAATTTTGTGTCCTCATTGCCTGGTATAATTCCTTCAATTCCTTTTTCTTCTCTTATTGCTAAAGCTAACATTTCTAGTACAATACTGAATAATAGTGATGATAATGGGCATCTTTTTAACCCCCGATCTTACTGGGAAAGCTTCTAGCTTATCTCCTTTGCCTATGATGCTTGCTGATGGTTTTATATACCTTGTGCTTATCATTTAAATAAAAACTCCATTAATTCCTATGATATTTAGTGTTTTTAATAGGAATGGGTATTGTATTTTGTCAAAAGGTTTTTCTATTTTACTTATTGAGATAATTATATGATTTCTGTTAGTTTTGTTATTGATATGATCATTTATGCTGATAGTTTTCCCAATATTGAACCAGCCCTGCATTCCTAGTATAAATTCCACCTGGTCATAGCATATTATCCTGGTGACAAATTGCTTAAATCTCTTTGGTAAAACTTTTGAATCAATATTCATTAGGGAAATTGGTCTATATGTTTCTTTCTCTGCTTTGGCTCTTCCTGGTTTGGGTAGTAGCACTATGTATAATAAAAGGAATGTGGTGATATTTCTTCTTTACCTATTTCTTTAACTAGTTTATATAGTATTGGAATTCTAAAATTGTATTCTCCTCCACAACTTTTTCTTGTTTATTTTGTGGTTGGATTTATCTAGCTCTTAGAGGGGGAGATTGAGGTCCCCCACTAATATAGTTTTGCAATCTATTTCTTCCTATACCTCAATTAACATCTTTAAGAAACTGGAAGTTATTCCAATTGGTGTGTGTGCGTGTGTGTGTGTGTGTGTGTGTGTGTGTGTGTGTGTGTGTGTGTGTGCGTGTATGTATATATACATATATATATACACAAACATATACATGCATATATGTATGCATATAGGTATAGGTATATGTATGTGTGTGTATGTTTAGCAATGATATGTCATTGTCTATTCTACCTTTTAGCAAGAAGTAATTACTTTCCTTATCTCTTTTAATTAGGTCTATTTTTGGTTTTGTTTTGTCTGAAATCAGGATTTCTCAACCCTCCCCCCCACTATTTTTTACTTCAACTAAAGCAGAATATATTCTGCTCTGGCCTTTTACCTTTACTCGGTATGCATCTCTATGTTTCTAATATGTTTCTTGTAAACAACATATTTTAGGATTCTGTTGTTTAATTCACTTTGTTATCTGCTTCTGTTTTATGGGAGAAATCATACTATTCACATGTACAGTTATGATAACTAACTGTATATTTCCTTCAGTCCTATTCCCTGCCCATTTATTATTTTCACTCCATCCGTCCTCACCAGTGTTTTGCTTCTGACCACCACCTTGCTCAATCTGCCCTCCCTTCTATAAGCCCCCTTCCCTTTTCTTTCCTCTTTTCTCTCCTATTTCCCTATAATAAATTTCTATACCCAATTGAATGTATGTTATTCCCTCTTTAAGCAAATGAGAGTAAAATTCAAGCAATGCTCACCCCCTTTCTTCTTTCCCTCTATTGTAATAGGTCTTTTGTACATCTTCATGTGATGTAATTTACTCTAGTGTGCATCTTTCTTTCCTCTTCTCTATTACAATCCTTTTTTTAACCACTTATTTTTCCATAACATCAAATCAAAGTCAACTTATACCCAACACCCCCTGTCTATAGATACTCCTTCTAATTGTCCTAATAAAGATATAGTTCTCAAGAGTTACAAGTATCATCTTCCTGTGTAGGGATGTAAATAGTTTAACCTTATTAAATATTTTTTTCCTTTCCTCTTTACTTTTTTTATGCTTCTCATGAGTCATATTTTAAGACTGAATTTTCTGTTCAGCTCTGGTCTTTTCATCAGGAAAGTTCAAAATTCTCCTATTTCATTGAATGTCCTTCTTGTCCTCTGAAAGATTATGATCAATTTTGTTAGGTAGTTGATTCTTGGTTGTAATCCAAGCCCCATTGCCTTCCATAATATCATATTCCAAGTCCTCAAATACTTTAATGAAGAAGCCGCTAAGTCCTGTGTAATCCTGCCTCTGGTTCCTTGCTATATGAATCTTTTCTTTCTGGCTTCTTGCAGTACTTTCTCCTTGACCTGATAATTGTGTTATTTGGCTACAATATTCCTTTGAACTTATATTTTGGGAACTCCTTCAGGTGGTGATTGGTGGATTCTTTCAATTGCTATTTACCTTCTAGTTTTAGGATATCAGAGTAATTTTCCTTGATAATTGTTTTTGAAAGATGCTGTCCACATTCATTTTTATGGATTTTGGGCAGTCCAATAACTCTTATATTATCTTTACTGGATCTATTTTCTGCAGCAGTTATTTTTCCAATGAGGTACTTTGAATTTTCTTCTATTTTTTTTCCTTCTTTTGATTTTATTTAACTGATTCTTGGTCATAGAGTCATTAGCTTCCATTTACCCAATTCTAATTTGTAAGGAATTTTTTTTTTTTACATATAAGGTATTTTATTTTTTCCGTTACATGTAAAAATAGTTCTCAACTTTTGTTTATACAAGCTTTACAATTTCAGATTTTTCTCCCTCCGGAAAGTTCGAAATTCTCCCCTCCCCTAGACAGCAGGTAATCTGATATAGGGTATATCTACATCTACATCTATATCTATATCTAATCTATATCTATATCTATATATCTATATCTATATCAATATCTATATAGATATAGATATATCTATACACACACATATATATATATATACACATAATAACATTAATCCTATTTCTGCATTAGTCCTGTTATAAGAGAAAAAATCAGAGCAATGATGAAAAACCTAAAAATAGAAAAAAAAAACAACAGCACCAAAAACAAAAGAAATAGTATGGTTCATTCAGCATCTATACTCCATAGTTCTTTTTTTTTTCCCTTGGATTTGGAGATCCTCTTCTATCATGAGTTCCCTGGAACTCTTCTGTACCATTGCATTGGTGAGAAGAATATAGTCCATCACAGTAGATCAACACTCAATGTCGATGATACTGTGTACAATGTTCTTCTGGTTCTGCTCATCTCACTCATCATCAGCTCACGTAAGACCCTCCAGGTTTCTCTGAACTCCTCCTGCTCATCATTTCTTACAGCACAATAGTATTCCATTGTATTCATATACCACAACTTGTCCAGCCATTCCCCAGTTGATGGGCACCCCCTCAACTTCCAATTCCTTGCTACCACGTAAAGAGCAACTATAAATATTTTTGTACATGTGGGTCCCTTTCCCCTTTCCATGATTTCTTTGGGGAAAAGACCTAAAAGTGGTATTGCTGGGTCAAAGGGTATGCACAGCTTTATCGCCCTTTGGGCATAATTCCAAATTGCTTTCCAGAATGGTTGGATCAGTTCACAGCTCCACCAACAATGAATTAGTGTTCAAATTTTCCCACAGCTTCTCCAACATTTATTATTTTCATTTTTTTTGTCATTTTAGCCAATCTGATAGGTATCAGGTGGTACCTCAGAGTTGTTTTAATTTGCATCTCTCTAATCATTAGAGATTTAGAGCATTTTTTCATATGGGAATAGATAGCTTTTGTTTCTTCATCAGAAAACTGCCTGTTCATATCCTTTGACCATTTCTCAATTGGGGAATGACTTGGATTCTTATAAATTTGATTTAGTTCCCTATATATTTTAGAGATGAGGCCTTTATCAGAAGCACTGTCCTCAAAAATTGTTTCCCAGCTTTCTGCCTCCCTTCTAATTTTGGATGCATTGCTTCTGTTTGTACAAAAATTTTTTCATTTAATATAATCAAAATCATCCATTTTGCATTTTATAATATACTCTATCTGTTGTTTGGTCATAAACTGTTTTCCTTTCCAAAGATTTGATAGGTAGACTATCTCTTTCTCTCCTAATTTACCTATGGTATCACCTCTTATGTCTAAATCATGTATCCATTTTGACCTTATTTTAGTATAAGGTGTCAGATGTTGGTCTATGCCTAATTTCTGCCATACTATCTTTCAGTTTTCCCAGCAGTTTTTGTCAAATACTGAGTTCCTATCCCAGAAGCTGGAGTCTTTGGGTTTATCAAACACTATATTACTAGTGTCATTTACTACTGCATTTCCTGAGCCTAGCCTATTCCATTGATCTACCACTCTATTTTTTAGCCAGTACCAGATAGTTTTGATGACTGCTGCTTTATAGTAAAGCTCCAGGTTTGGTACTGCTAACCCACCTTCCTGTGAACTTTTTTTCATTATTTCCCTGGATATTCTTGATTTTTTGTTTTTCCAGATGAATTTTGTTATTATTTTTTCTAGCTCCATAAAATAATTTTTAGGTAGTCTGATTGGTATGGCACTGAATAAGTAAATTAATTTAGGCAGTATTGTCATTTTTACTATATTAGCTCTGCCTATCCATGAGCAATTGATATCTTTCCAATTATTTAGATCTGATTTGATTTGTGTGAAGAGTGTTTGGTAGTTGTGTTCATAGAGTTCCTGGGTTTGTCTTGGCAAGTAGACACCCAAGTATTTTATATTATCTACCGTTACCTTAAATGGAATTTTTCTTTCTATCTCTTGCTGCTGGACTTTGTTGGTCATGTATAGAAATGCTGATGATTTATGTGGATTTATTTTATATCCTGCTACTTTGCTAAAGTAGTTAATTGTTTCAAGTAATTTTTGAGTTGGTTCTCTAGGATTCTTTAAGTATACCATCATATTATCTGCAAAGAGTGATAGTTTTGTTTCCTCCTCGCCTATTCTAATTCCTTTAATTCCTTTCTCTTCTCTGATTGCTAAAGCTAACATTTCTAGGACAATATTAAATAATAGGGGTGATAATGGACATCCCTGTTTCATTCCTGATCTTATTGGGAAGGCCTCTAATTTATCTCCATTGCATATACTTGCTGATGGCTTTAGGTAGATACTGTTTATTATTCTAAGGAAAGCTCCACCTATTCCTAAACTCTCTAGTGTTTTTATTAGGAATGGGTGTTGTTCTTTGTCAAAAGCTTTCTCTGTATCTATTGAGATAATCATATGATTTTGGTTGGTTTTCTTATTGATGTAGTTGATTATGTTAATAGTTTTCCTAATGTTGAACCAGCCTTGCATTCCTGGTATAAATCCCACCTGGTCATAGTGTATTATCCTGGTGATCACTTGCTGTAATCTCCTTGCTAATATCTTATTTAAGATTTTAGCATCAATTTTCATTAGGGAAAGGGTCTATAATTTTCTTTCTCTGTTTTTGCTTTGCCTGGTTTACTTATCACCACCATATTTGTGTCATAAAACGAATTTGGTAGAACTCCTTCTTCACCTATTTTTCCAAATAATTTGTACAATATTGGAATTAATTTTTCTTTAAATGTTTGGTAAAATTCACCTGTAAACCCATCTGGCCCTGGGGATTTTTTCTTAGGGAGTTCATTAATGGCTTGTTCAATTTCTTTTTCTAATATGGGTTTATTTAAGGATTTTATTTCTTTTTCAGTTAACCTGGGCAGTTTGTATTTTTGTAAATATTCATCCATTTCATTTAGATTGTCAAATTTATTGGCATACAGTTGGGCAAAATAGTTCCTAATTATTGATTTAATTTCCACTTCATTGGTGGTAACATCACCCTTTTCATTTTTGATACTGGTAATTTGGTTTTCTTCTTTCTTTTTTTAAATCAAATTAACCAATATTTTATCTATTTTATTGGTTTTTTCATAAAACCAGCTCTTAGTTTTATTGATTAATTCTATAGTTTGTTTTTTGCTTTCAATCTTATTAATTTCTCCTTTAATTTTCAGGATCTCTAATTTAGTGTCTAATTGGGGATTTCTTATTTGTTCTATTTCTAGCTTTTTAAGTTGCATGCCCAATTCATTAATCTCCTCTTTCTCTTTTTAATTCATGTAAGCATTTAGAGCTATAAATTTTCCCCTAAGCACTGATTTGGCTGCATCCCATAGATTTTTGTATGTTGTCTCATTATTGTCATTCTCTTGGATATAGTTATTGATTGTTTCTATGATTTGTTGTTTGGCCCATTCATTCTTTAGAATGAAATTATTTAATTTCCAATTGATTTTCATTCTACTTTTCCCTGGCTCTTTCTTACATGTAATTTTTATTGCATCATGATCTGAAAAGGATGCATTTACTATTTCTGCCTTTCTACATTTGACTATGATGTTTTTGTGCCCTAATACATGGTCAATTTTTGAAAATGTGCCATGTACTGCTGAGAAAAAGGTATATTCCTTTCTATCCCCATTCAATTTTCTCCAGACATCTATCATGTCTAACTTTTCTAGTAATCTATTCACCTCTTTCACTTCTTTCTTATTTATTTTTTGGCTAGATGTATCTAATTCTGAGAGGGGGAGATTCAGATCCCCCACTAGTATAGTATTACTGTCTAATTCCTCTTGTAACTCATTTAACTTCTCCTCTAAGAACTTGGATGCTATACCACTTGGGGCATACATATTTAATATTCATATTACTTCATTATCTATAGTACCTTTAAGCAAGATGTAATTTCCTTCCTTATCCCTTTTAACGAGTTCTATTTTTGCCTGCACTTTGTCTGAGATAAGGATTGCTACTCCTGCATTTTTTACTTTAGCTGAGGCATAATATATTCTGCTCCAGCCTTTTACCTTTACTCTGTGTGTATCTCTCTGCTTCAAATGTGTTTCTTGTAAACAGCATATTGTAGGATTCTGGTTTTTAATCCACTCTGCAATTCACTTCCGTTTTATAACAGAGTAGGAATTATTTTCTTGAGTTAACTTTTGTACCTCATTTCCATTTGGCAAATTCTACTTTTTAAGCAGTTGTTTTCTTTAGTGGATTTATTTTTTTCCAATTTAGCCAATTGTGTTTTTTTTAATTGTTTTCTTTAGTAAATTTTTGACTGTCTTTTTCCAAGTTATCAAATCTCTTGCAAAAGTCTAATTTCTTTTCCATATTTTTCTTCTATCTCTCCTATTACATTTTTAAAAACTTTTTGAGCTCTTCTAAAAAAGCTTTTTGGTCTTGTGACCAATTCATATTTCCCTTTGAGATTTCACACTTTACATGTAGGCATTTATATATTGTTTTCTTCTTCTGAGTTTGTGTTTTGATTTTCCCTGTGTCCATAGCAGTTTCCTATGGTCAGGGATCTTTTCAGGTTTTTTTTATTCTTTTGCTCATTTTTAGCCTATTTCATTACTTTTAAAGTTGAACTCTGATCCTGTGGCATAAAGGAGACTATCCCAAGCCTGGTCACTAGTTTTTTGTACTGGGGCTTAATGCTCCCCCACCTTTCTAGGGTGGCATGGCCTAGTCATGTCTGTTGTGACAGGGTTCCAGGGCTGGCAGTTTGCCTTCTGTACTATGGCTGGAGTCTTCACAGTTTTGTTGTTTGTCACTAGCCTCCTGAGCCAGGATGGAGGGGCCTCAGTTGCTAATTTTTGCTGTGTTTTGGGAACTCCTGCTGGTTTGCTTGGACACCATATGAAGTAGGCTGTGCTCCCCTTTATTCTGAGTGAGACAAATCTTTCACAATGTCCTTCTAAGTTTTACTAAGTTGGAACATTATTTCATTCCTACATTTTGTGGTTTCTCTTTAAGGTTTAAAGACTGTTTTTTTTAAAAATGTTGTTTCTGAGGGAAATTATAGAGAGCTTAGGCAATTTCCTGTCTTCTCTCTGTCATCTTGGCTCTGCCCTCAGATGGAAATATTTTTGAATACTGTGGATAAATTGAGTTTCCTTGGTAATATAGTTTCCAGCAATGAAGACAATGAGAATAAGCTTGATGCAGGCATTTTCAGAGTTACTCAGTGTTTGTGAGGCTCCAAAGGAAAGCTTGGGAAAGAAGAGGTATTATACTGCCTATCAAATGGAAGGTCTACAGAATCATTGTGCTCGCTTCATTGTGGCATGCCTTTGAAACCTGGATATTATACCAGTACCATGCTAGGAAACTGTAACACTTCTATTTCAATTTTCTTTATTTCTTTTTTTTTTTTTTTTGCCGGGCAATGAAGGTGAAGTGACTTGCCCAGGTTCACACAGCTAGCAAGTGTCAAGTGTCTGAGACTAAATTTGAACTCAGGTCCTCCTGACTCCATGGCTGGTGCTCTATCCACTGTGCAAACTAGCTGCCCCTCAAAATCTTCTTAAGAAAATTTAAGGAGCAGGCAGGTGGTGCAGTGGATAAAGCACAGGCCCTGGATTCAGGAGGACCTGAGTTCAAATATGGCCTCAGACACTTGACACTTACTAACTGTGTGACCCTGGGCAAGTCACTTAACCCCAAATGCCTCACTAAAAAAATAAAGAAAGAAAAAAAAAAGAAGATTTTGAGGATCACCTGGCATGATAAGTAGTGGACATTGAGGTCATTTCTTGAGATAAACTGCCAAGCATTCAAACTCTACTGCAGAGAGTACAATGCCAATGGGATTGTCACATTTAATGCTAAATGTACAATTGACTATTTATTTTATGGGGAATTCATGCAAGCCAAGAGCTCACATGGTGATCAGAAGCACTACAAGGATACTCCCAAGGTCTCTCTGAAGAACTTTGGAATTGATTTCATGATATAGGAGATGCTGGCAAAGGGCTGCCCAAAATGACCTGCTTACATTAAAGAAAGTTCTATATTCTATTAGCAAAGCAGAATTGAAGTAGCACAAAAGAAATGTGAGAAGCGGGAATTTAGAGAATCCACTCTAAATGTTCACGTGACCTGTCTTTGCCTGAACTGTGGTAGAGCATTCCAAGATTGTACTGGTCTGAGTAGCCAGAGACAGGCACACTATATCTTGACCCAAACATTGTGATAATATTTTGATCTTCTTCAAGAACAAAAGACAAAATCCAACCAACAAATCTCTTGAGCTCTGGAGTTCTGAATTACAGTATAGATATTGTCAAATTGTTTGTTGACAAGATCTCAACATGAATGGACATTGTTCAACAGCATATATATGCATATGCACACTGATCTGGACCTAGATTTGAAAGGGAAAGAGGCCTAGATTGCTTTTAGAAAATTGAGAAGCACTTTTTGTATCACTAATTAAAGGACAGTTTACTTTTTTTGCAAAATGGGAATCATGGTAGCATTTATCTCATAAGGCTGATGTGGAGACCACAGGAGATCATTTTTATTCTTTTACTCTTCCCCATCTCTCACCAAGATGACCAGGTCCTGTTTGCAACATCCTCACAAGGTTTATCAAATCGATCTTGTTCTCTACATTACCATTTATGTCACCGTAATTCAGGTCCACTTGCTTTGAGCTTCTTTATAAATCTTCTCATATTTACTTTTTTCTCTTTCCTCTATTCTTCATTATGCTGGATGAATTATATTTCTTAAACATAGTTGTAAGTTGGGAGTGGTGGCAGAAACCTGTAATTTCTGCTAATTGAGAGACTGAATCTGGCAGATTTTTGAGCTTAGGGCTTCAAAGTTACATTCGTCTAAGCCAGTTAGATGCACATATAACTGTAGTGTCAATATGCTGTGCCTCCAGTAATGGGGGATGGGGGGATGAGGAACAGGTTATCTAAGGAGGGATGAATCAGTCCAGGTTGGAAAGAGAGTAAATCAAAGGTTTTGTGCAGACCAGTACTAGAATTTGGGAAGTGAAAGACCCCTAACCTAAGAAACAGAAGGGTACCCTGTCTTAGAAATATAAAAGCAAACACCACCACCAATACCACCACACATATGGATCAGTCATCTATTAAAAATACCTAGTGTCCAAACATTCGGGAGAGCAATTTGGAACTATTCCCAAAGGTCTATAAACCTATAAATACCCTTTCACACAGAAATACCACTGCTAGGTCTGCATCACAAAAAGATCATAAAAAGGGAGGATATACATGTACAAAAATATTTATGACAGCTCCTTATTTTTGTGGCAACGAATTGAAAATTGAAGGGATGCCCATCAATTGGGGAAGGGCTCAATAAGTTGTGGTATATGAATGTAATGGAATACTATTGTGCTATATGAAATGATGAGCAGGCAGATTTTAGAAAAATCTGGCAAGACTTAAATGAACTGATGCTGAGTGAAATGAGTTTAACCAGGAAGACATTTTACACAGTAACAGCAACATCATGCTATGATCGACTGTGATGAAGTTAACTCTTCTCAGCAACACAAGATGTAAGACAATTCAAAAAGACTCGTGATGGAAAATGCTTTCCACATTCTGAAAAAGAACTATGGAGTCTGAATGGAGATTTAAGCATACTTTTAAAACTTTTTTTTTGTTTTTCTTTCTCGTGTTTTTTCCCTTTTGTTCTGATTCTTCTTTCACATGTCTGATGTGGAAATATGTTTAACATGATTATACATGCATAACCTATGTCAGGTTGGTTGTCTTGGGGAGGGGAGAGGGAAGGCAGGGAAGGAGAAAAATTTGAAACTCAAAAATCTTACAAAAATGTATGTTGAAAATTACTTTTAAATGTAATTGGGGAAAATAAAATACTACTAAGTGGAAAAAATATTAAATGGTTACACATTGCCTCTCTAGTAAGATTCAAACTTCTTTGTCATTCAAGGCCTCTGTTAACCTGGAATCATTTTACATTTCCATTTTTTAGTGATATTAAAAAAATGAGCAAAGGAAGTCTTCCATCACATTGGGTAATTCTCTGGATAATTCACAGAAGTACAAATAAAAGAACTACACAAGATAAAGAGGGTATGGAAGGATTACAATTTTCACTGATGGAGGGAATGAGATAATGGAATCATCTCAGCAAATAAAGAAATAAAATATGCAACACAAAGAATCCCTTCCCATTTTAGCAGTATTCTTTACATTAGGGTGATGATTTACTGAAACTTTGTTTGACTCACTGGTTTAGGCCATACTTGCTCTAATCTTTTTTGAAGCTTACAAGTTTTTCACCTCAGGTTGCACACACTATAAGAGGCTGCTTGTCTGGTTTACTGCCTCACTGTTAAAATCATCAGCAGTCCAATCTAGTTTTGACTATAACACTTGGGATTTCACTAGCTAAGGATGCCTAGTCATGTGATTGCAGTGAGAACAGAGGCCTCTTGAGTCCTTTCTTTCTCTTTTAGTCTTTTAAAACTAAAATGAAAATTGTAATAGAAATGGTTTCTATATAGCCAACGTGCCTATGAGGTTATACACTGAAATAAAGGATAGCTGACTGATTATTCCTCCAGTTTGCACTCCTTTTGTGATTTTCTAGCTCCAGTTTCTGTGACATGCAGCAAGTCAAGTGTATGCTTCCTGCTGTTACTGTACCCAACACACTCTCCTTCTCTGTAGTTTGGAGGACTATTTATCTTGGAATAAAAGTCTCCTTGGTCCTCTGCTTTTGTTCTGATCTCATCCAGATTCCAATGCTGACTGAGCCTATTATTTCAGAGTAGTCATCTTTTAAATTTTCATTGAATGTCATAACATCATTTGAATAGTTTGACCGTACTTTTGCCATAGTGAGTACCTTTTTACCTTGAAAACATCCTATTTGCATAGTCATCAAATGTTTCCTTTGATTTTTATGCTTGGATTGTTATATATGACAATTCTGGGAGGCACTGGTGACTTAACTTTTGTGAAATGTTCCATTTTGAAGGGAGAAGAAAAGAAAAGGATAGAGGAGAAGTGAAAAGAAGAGAAATTGTTAGCCTCAAAATTTGGGTGCATAGACAAAACTTCACCTATGTCAGGGAGGATGAAAGGAAGGAAGGAAGGGAGGGAGGGAGGGAGGGAGGGAGGGAGGGAGGGAGGAAAGAAGAAAGAAATATACCTTATGCTCAAATATTGAAGCAATGATTTCTGATATATTTAGTCTTATAAAAATAAAAGAATTAAGGGCATATCTGTCCTAAACTGATGCATTTTGTGACCTTACACCATGGATTTAATTTTGTTTCAATTAGTCATATAAATCATATACAACGTGAGTCATATTGTATGTTTTTATCTAATATAATGTCATGAAAGGGATCTAAAATCTTGAAAAAGCACATACCAAAAAAATCTATATTTGAAGAATAGCCAGCCTATATTAAGTAACTGGTAGTCTGATTTATTGGTGTATATCATTAGAATCAAATCAATTTTTAAAATTTGTTTGTATTTTTCCTATAAGCTCCTATACTTTGCACATATTTGCTCAATATATAGGCCTATTGTTCTTTGCCTTCTGATTTAACAAAATGACTTCTCTTCCCAGTTTTTCCTCTAATTTGTTTTCCCCACATTGAGATGATTTTATTCTTGGTGTATTTAATATCTAGTTCTCTACACTTTTTTTTCCTTTTTATTTGATGATTTCATCTTCATCTCTTTTGCAAATATTTCAAATATATATTTTTTTTAGTGAGTCAGTTAGGTATAAGTGACTTGCCCAGGGTCACACAGCTAGTAAGTGTTAAGTGTCTGAGGCTGGATTTGAACTCAGGTACTCCTGACTCCAGGAATGGTGCTCTATCCACTGTGCCACCTAGCTGCTCCATTTCAAATATTCTACAGAAACCTGAAATAGATTTTCCTTTTTCCTATTTTCTCAAAGACATATCTTTATAATTCAAAGTAATTAATAAGTGAATATAAAGAGTATAACTTCCCCCCTGATCTTTGGACTTTGTTAATTTTTAATGCAGCATAGGTAAGAATCTCAGTAGCCTTCTTATCCCACTAAATGAAGATTCAGGGGGAGCTTGAAATCATTTGAGTCACTCATCAGAAGTCTTTTGTTCTCCAGTGGGTGCTTTGAACTTGCTGGTAATTTCCTAGGCTTTCTCTATCTCTACTCCAACATGAATTAGTAGCAATCCCCAAACCTTGTCCTGAACACCAGGTACTAGCTACTTATCCTTTTCTCCCATGTCTATTCCTGCTGGAACCTGATAGGAACACTTTAAAAGCATACCAGGCTTTATTGGTTTTGGTGTACTATATTTTGTGCCACCAAGGATCCAAGTGAACCTGATCTGTTTCCAACTGCCTTGACTGTCCCTCTCACACTGTATTTCTCTTTGATAAAGCTTACTAGCTTTCAATAAAACTTACTTTGCTTATTTTGTCTTGTGCTGTGATATGTCTTTGTGGTTGCAAAGAATTAATTGTTATTTGAGGTTTTTATGCCTCAGCAAGCACTGGCCTGGGGCTCTGCAAACCGCACAGTGTTCCACCCACTAGTTGTAGCCATTGCCAGGGCTCCGGCACCTCATGTCATCACCACTCACAGACGCCTACATGGGCCTAGCAAAATTATAATGATTGGAAGCCTCGTGAGGGCAGTCATGTGACTGTCAGAGCAGCCATCCCATTGACTGGGGCCCTGTGGGGTGTTTCTAGGTTTGGGGGAGGAGAATTGGGCATTCGAGGTGGAAGCTGGAAAGTGACAGGTATTCTGCTGTATTTTCAGCTGATTCCTAGGCAGTGGTATTTTTTCAGGTATTATAATTTCCCTTTCCCTTGATCCTACTTATCCTGTTTGTGGGTTGTTTTTTTTAAGTTCGTTCTTGTTAAAAATAAATCTTGTTCTGTTTTGAGGGAGGCTGCTGGTCTCCTTCCTTGCCCCAATATTGCAGCAAGCCGCTTAGCTAGCACTCCCCAATTAAAAATTGGTCCCCACATGGTGATCTACTCCTAGTTATGTCAGTCTTCTTTAGAAGCATCATCCGTCATCTAGGACCAGGATTAAAGGTTTTGGAAGCCACCTGTGTAGCCCAAACTATGGTTTAGGGAATATAGAATATGAGAATTGGACCTGTAACCCTGCCCCCTATTATAAGTATTATTATAAGAATAGGAGCTTCCCCCTTTCCCTTGAAACCAAGACCGTGACTAGACTTTTCCAAAAAACTTGTCCCTTGGACTCTTCCCTCTGGCACGTAAGTGGCACATAAGGGATATTGATATGCTTCCTTGTACTATACCTTGGAATCCTGTATCTCACTCAAACTCCATTAAGTAGCATAAGAACCATTTAAAAAAATTATTAGAGGTAAACAGTGTCTCATCTCTATGTTTATCCCTTCAATTTTACTTAGGTAATGCTGTTCATTCTTTGAGCATCAGAAGAATAAATCAGTCAACAAACATTTATTAAGTATTTACTATGTTTGAGATACTAATCTTACAATCTTATCTTTCTCAGGCAGACTTTTATTTAGAATCACAGAATTTAAGATACTGTTTCATCCAGTATGAACTTACATTCCATCACACCCTAATTTCATAGATGGAAATGTGAAAGAGCAATCCAAATCCATTAAGTCAACATGACTTGCTGAGTCACACACAGATAGTTTGGGTAAGAGTTGAGACTCTAAGACAGATCTGCCAGAAATCTGAGGATTCCACAAAAAAATTCTCTCTCCCCTCAAATAATATCCATCCAAAGGAAGTTTCCTGCCATGTATCTTTGGCAGTTCTACCTCCAACACAGACTTGAGAATCATGTATTTGTTTTCTCGTTATTAATCACAAAGTAGAACTTGGCAGCAGATTGTATACAGTAGGTGAAAAAGTGAAGAGTAAGGGAAGACATCTAACTTGCAAGCCTGGGTAAATGGGAGGATGATGATTCCATCAACAGTAATAGGGAAGTTAGGATGGTGAAAATGTTAAGGGGAAATATGATGAGTTCAGCGTTAGTTACATGGAATTTAATATGTCTACTGTAGACAGTTGGGTGGTACAGGAGATGGAGCGCTGGGCCTGGAGTCAGGAAGACTCTTCCTGAGTTCAAATATGGCCTCAGACACTAGTTGTGTCCCTGGGCACAACACTTAACTCTGTTTGCCCCACTTTCGTCATCTGAACCACTCCAGTATCTTTGCCAAAATAATCCCAAATGAGGTAATGAAGAGTCAGACATGATTGAAACAACTGAACAAGTTGGGCACAAAGTAGTTTCTCAACTTTTCCATGTGCATTTTTTCTGAATCAGTCATGTTCCATTTATTGTTGTGATAGCAAACTATGTAAGAAAATAATCCCACTAATCAATGCTAATAGTCTAATTTCTGTCCATAATCTATGGGCTCCAAGATGTCCTGTTCAACACTAGCTTTACAAATTCAGGTGTTCCATTGAGACCAACAGGAAAAAGCTTGCTAGCCATGTGACCTAAGGTATTCCCTATTTAAGTTTAGGGTTGGCTCTCAATCTTTCAATGCAAATGTGGACTTTTAGAGACTATGTATTGTGTAATTTAAGATTCTAAATGTGGATTCTAATCTGTTCCCCCAGTTTTTTGGGGAAACTGACTAAAATCACTGATAAAACGAGTTTAGGTTTTTAAGGGTTTATTGGAAAATAGAAAGAAAAAGATTGAGAAGCAGAATTCCAACAGCCTGGCATTCCTATCTTTTCTCAAATTTCCTGTGAAGTCCTCTGCCACCACCACCACCAAGTCAGGAACCCAAAAGCCCAAGAGCTCTCCGAGCAGGCTCCCTCTCCTCCTTCCTGTCTCCTCCCAGAAAATAGGAGGCTCCTCAAGTTGATTGGCTGGTAGCCTTGATAGACAGCACCCATGAGCAAATGACATTTCCTGACGCCAAGGAAAAGCCACAATGCCTCTGAGGCATTTTCCTCATGGTGGAGCTTTCCTACAGCAAGTCTCTAGTAGGTGGCATCATTCCAATCATTACAGTATCAAGTAACAGAATTTCCTTAATGGATATGTGACCCATTTTAGTAACCATTTCAGCATCAGCTATCTAGAAACATAAAAACACCACCTTGCTTACTTTATACCTTATTTTATTTTTAACAAAAAAGGATTACTCTGAATTTGATCACTCATTTTGTTGGTCATGCTTCACTTTGGGACAATGGAAGGCATGTCCTATGATTCAGTCATTTTTTAGTCATCTCCAACTTTTTGTGAACCCATTAAGGGTTTTCTTGGCAAAAATACAAGAGTGTTTTGCCATTTCCTTATCCATCACATTTTAAAGATGAAGAAACTGAGGCAAACAAGATTAAGCAACTTGCCCTGGGTCACATAGCTTGTAAGTGTCTAAGGCCAGATTTTAATTCAGGAAGATTAGTCTTATTAAGTCAAGGCCAAGAACTTTTTCCACTGTTCCACCTAGGTGTCCTTGTCATGTGGACAAGGTACCAAACAATTGCTTGGCTTTTAAATCCCTTTATAATATGCCTTTTCCAATATTTCCAATCTTTCTATACCTTAGTCTCCTTTATGTATTCTGAGATCCACTGACATATCCTCTTTTCTCTTCATAGGACATGATGGTCTATCATCTGATACTAAGCACTTTCATGAACTTTCCCCTATACCTGTATTATGTGCCTTCCTCAGCTCCCCCTCCTTTTCCTTTGCTTCCTTCAAGTCTCAGCTAAAGTCTTACTTTCTTCAAGAAACATTTCTCAGTCCTTAATTATAGTGATTTTTTTCTCTGATTTTCTCTCTAACACACACACACACACATAATGCACAAATATATATATGTATATATATATATATACATATATATATATATCTGTGTGTGTGTATAAATAATATGTAGGTATATATGTGTATATATGATTAAAATTTTGAGAGACAGTTTCTGGGTAATTTAATAAGGGCAGCAGGTTATTAATAAAAGTATAGTCATTTGGCCACATCTCTCAGAACAAAGACCCTCATGGTGGTGGGGCAGAGAGCTTAAATACTCTTTTTTTTTTTTTTTTTAGTGAGGCAATTGGGGTTAAGGGACTTGCCCAGGGTTACACAGCTAGTGTATTAAGTGTTTGAGCTGGATTTGAACTCAGGTACTCCTGACACCAGGGCAGATGCTCTATGCACTATGCCACCTAGCTGCCCCTAGAGTTTATATACTCTTAAAACATTGGGTGTTCAATGGGGTAGAAAAGAAACACCTGCACAGAGAAATAATCTTCAACCTTGGGCTATCAATTCAAAGAAAATCTGCCCTCCTCGATGCGGGCTGTGACCCCTCCCTGAATGGAGAGGTCCTCCTATCTAGACAAAAGGATCTGTCTAATTATCAAATCCAAGCTTGAGTAGAACACGATGAGCTTCCCAACCCTAGATTAAATTCATTGTGTGTTTGGATAGGGGCTGGCCAAGATGAAGAGAGTCAACACAATCTTATTAAGGAGAAACCAGATCTGTACAAGTTAGGGCTTTGGAAGAAGGGGGGGGGGTGCTCTGAATTGCCCCAAGATATTGGTTATAGATAATAATTTTAAAATACATATATAAACAGTAGATGTATACATATACAAGGTGGGCCAAAAGTCATGATATTTTAATAACTTTAAAAATATTTTTCCTTATTATTCATCATTTATGAGATTCAATTTTTCATACCTAATATAAATCCATTTCCTTTATAAACTGCATATGATGCTATGGTAGTGTAAATTAAAAGAAAAAAATATAATAGATGCTAAACTTTGAAAGCTCTTCAAGACTTTTGCCCCACCTTTTATAAATAAATGTGTAATATGTATGTATATATGTATATATTTATGGAGATGTGTATATGTATATATTTATAGATAGTTTGTGCATAGCTGTCTGTATATTGTCTCTCCCATTAGACAGTGAACTCCTTGACAGAAGGGGATGTTTTTTGCCCTTTTTTTAATCCTCAGACTTAGCACAATTCCTAATACAGTTGGTGCTTAATAAATGCTAATTGATTGACTCTAGGTAAAATTATAATTAATGTTTGGCGGTGATGGTGAGACTAATTCAGATTCACTCTGAGAATGCTTTAGAGGGAACAGATTAGACAATATCTAAAGTTCTTTTCAATTCTAATAAACACTTTGACTTTGAGTTTATAGTTAACACCTTATATGCAGCAGGTATTGTTTTAACAATAAAGAACAGCCCTGAGTATGATTGTGTGTGTGTGTGTGTGTGTGTGTGTGTGTGTGTGTGTTTGTATTTTAATGTGACCTATGAGCTTGAACTGCTTATGGTATCCCTTACGACATCCATTAAACTGGAATGATACTGTTTTGCTGTGTCTTCACTGGTGGGAACTCATGTCTAATTCCCTTTAAAAGGTCTTGCTAGGGTCAAGGTATTCAAAGGGCCTCTTGCCTGCAGAAGTTCTAAAGAATTCAGGGAAATAATAGTATTAGAGAAAGTTGTTAACAATGTTTATTAAAGGAAAATAGCCTTTCTCCCCTGTGTTTGTTCTGGCTAGGCTTCATGGCAAACTTCAGTGGTCAGTATTTGCCACATTCAAGGAAATAGAAAGGTCAATGTATGTGTAGGCACTGGTGCCTCAATAATTGATACTTTAGGACAAAGTTTTGTTATGCTCTAAAGAACAAACATGTTTCTCTCACTTCTTGAGTTTAAGGAGTGTGTGTGTGTGTGTGTGTGTGTGTGTGTGTGTGTGTGTGTTTAATAAGCATGATCAGAAATGCTTTTGTTTGTTCTCTCTTTGCTAGGATCTAAAGAAGCTGATTGGTCTCAAGATCTTTATGGGCCTATCAATTCTTTTCTTTTTAGTCAGGCAATTGGGCAATTGTGGTTAAGTGACTTGCCCAGGGTCACACGGCTAGTAAGTGTTAAGTGTCTTAGGGCAGATTTGAACTCAGGTACTCCTGACTCCAGGACCTGTGCTCTATCCACTGCACCACCTAGCTACCCCGGGCCTATCAATTCTTAAACCAACACCATCCCTCTCCAGCGAACTTGAGTGTCTTATGTATTTAGAATTAATTTTAAAGTTCTATGTTCATTTTAAAGGAGTGGCTTACCATTAATTTCTAAATTTCTTATTAAATTTGTAATTTCCCCCATAATTCATGTATTTCTAGGTTACTACTTGACTGAGTGGTCAATTGTATAGTATTCACATTTTGGTTTATGTATGGGTTGGACTATATGGTCTCCTAGGTCACTTCCAACTCAGATTTTGCGATCCTGTGGCCTTTCATGCATTTATTCAAGAATTATTTAAGCACCTACTATGTGCTACTTTTCTATGTTCTGGGAATACAAAGAAAAAACAAATACATTTTGAAGGAGCTTATATCAGATAGGTGGGAAACAAAGTAAAAAGTAAATTGAAAATATATACAAAGTATTTTGGGAAGATAGGTGGCTCAGGAGATAGAATGCCAACCCAGGAATCAGGAGGACCTTAGTTCCAATCTGGCCTCAGACATTTACTAGTTGTGTGACCCTGGGCAAGTCATGTAAACCTCTTTGCCTGTTTCCTCATCTGTAAAATGAGCTGGAGAAGGAAATGGCAAACCACTCCAGTATCTTTGCCAGGAAAATGTAAAATGGGGTAATGAAGAGTCAGACACATGACTAATTGATGAAACAATATGCAAACTAATTTGTTCTTTAGTCTTTAGCAATGCTTTCTAGGTTTCTTCTAAAATGCATAATATGCATTTTTGCACATATGAATTCTCAGAAGTAGGCTATAAGCATAGGGTTTTTATATCAGCAAAATGAAGGACTTAAATGCTAGTGTTAATAATTATAAAATCACTCCCCTGTTAAAGTTTAAAAAACAAAACTATAACTATGAACAGTGATTTCATTAACATAAGGATATTTTCAATCAAGTTTGAAGAGTAATTGCTCTTCACTAGTCCCAGGGAGTTTGCTGGGACATGGAGAGGTCCAGGAATATATGTCATTTGAAACAATTGAAGTTTAGCCTTGAAAAGAAGACTTGTAGGTGGAGTGGGATGGGCTATAATGGCTGTATAGAAGTAGTTGAAAGACTAGAAATTATAAGGGATTAAACTGATTTCCCTTGGTCCTAGAAGGTAGATACATGGACAATAAATTGGAAATTGAAATGAGAGGCAGAATGGAGTTCAGTATAATGAAAAAAAAATTCCTAAAAATTAGGCCTGTCTAGAAATGGAGAAGGCTAAATTCCCACTTAATAGCTTCTTTCACTTAATATCTGTGTGACCCTGTGCAAGTTATTTAACTTCTATTGCCCCCAGTTTCCTCATCCACAAAATGCAGGAATTGGATTAGATGATTCCTAAGTTTCCTTCTAGGGCAGCTAGATAATGTAATAGATAGAGTAATGGGTTTGTCCATAAATCCAAATTTGGCCTCAAGCACTTACTAGCTGTGTGACCCTGGGCAAGGCACTCCATTCTGTTTAACTCAGTTTTTTCATCTGTACAATGAGTTAGATAAGGAAATGGTAAATCATTCTAGTATTTTTGCCAAGAAAATCCCCCAGAAGTGGTCATGAAGATTCTAAGTGACTGAAACAACTGAACAAGGTCCCTTCTGTGATGTTTAAAATCTAATGTGGGGGCAGCTAGGTGGCACAGTGGATAGAGCACTGGCCCTGGATTCAGGAGTACCTGAGTTCAAATCCGGCCTCAGACACTTGACGCTTACTAGCTGTGTGACCCTGGGCAAGTCACTTAACCCCCATTGCCCCGCAAAAAAAAAAAAAAATCTAATGTGGGTCCTTACCTGCCCCACCCCAGTTTTTTGGGTGAAACTAGCTAAGATTTACTGATAAATTCAGCAAGGGTTTAGGTTTTTAAGTATTTATTGAAGTGTATTAGAAGTTGGTGAAGAAAGAGAGGGTGAGAACAGATCTCTTATAGAATGGAAAACCCTAGCTTAGATCTATTTGGTATAGCCAGAGAGAAAACCTTGCCTTTCCTTAGCAGTCCATGTGAAGTTCTGGTCCCAGATGAAAAGAGAGCAATCCAGCAAGCCACCCTCACCTTCCTATATCCTGTCTCCCTCCTCAAAAAGGTGAGGTCCTTCAAGCTGATTGGTTGAGGGTGGTCTCCTGTTGATGTCGTAGTCCACAGCCTCTGAGAACAACACCCCACTCAGGGCAGTCCAGGCATGGTCTCAATTTTATCAATCTTAAGTAGGTTCTTAGTCAGTTTCTCAGTCTCACCCAATTCAATCAATTCCAAATCAATTTTCAGGTATGGGCCCCTGGGCATCTGCCAAATCCCATTATTTTATCACACTTCCAGATTTAATTCTATGACCTTATGATACTATACAACTTGATGAGGGTTGCATAACTCTCCTGTGTGTGAGGCAGATTTCTTTCTGAAACAATGACCCCATAGATCTTTTTTAAAAAAACAAAAAACAAAAAACATTTTTTTTTAGAGATGATACAGACATCAGGGACTAAGAAAGGAATGTAGTAGTAGTAGTGGGGGTGGTGGTGGTAGTGGTGGTGGAATTCCCAAACTTCCAAAGAATTAAAGTTAATAGCCTTTCAAAATTAAAAAAAGTAAACACATACCCAGAGTGGGTATCATATTGCCATCCAAGAACAGCATCCCCAAATCATAGAATCACAGAATTTGAGAGTTGGAAGACACTTTGGGGGGCATTTAGTTTAGGTCATAATTGAAATGTATAAGAGACTGAGTGTAAACCATGTTATAAGAGTGATATGTTACCAGAAAAGGTGTATCAGTCATATGCCAAGAATGAGGGATGGATAGCCTGCTTTTCGATTGGTATTCATGCTACATTGAGAGAATTATAGGAAGATTCTTCATTTGTTATAAGGATCCCTTGAGTAGGACTTATGGAAAAATGTGAATGAGTCAAATAGTGCAAGATATACTATATTGCTCTCTATCTATATAACTTGTAGCAATACCTACACAGATAAGATCACAGTTCCTTTGAGGTATCAAAGTCACAACCATGGCAATGAAAACCATACTGGCCCTTGGTTATTTACAACATAGATTTACAATGTACTTTCCTGGCAACAATTCTAGCTCAGGAGTATAAGTATTTTTATCCTTATTTTACAAATGAGAAAACTGAAGCTGAGGGAGGTTAAATTTCTAATTTTAGGTCACATATCTGTCAAATATTGGAGTCAGAAACCTATTCTACCTTATCTAACTATAATAGAAGGATTCTTTCTACTTCACTGTTTAGTCAAACCAGGTTGATTTTTAAAAAAAATTTGCAAATAATATAAATTCCCCATGTATATTATATATGATAATCATATACCATTTTCTACTTGTAACATATCTTTTTTTTTTTTTTGGAAGGGCAATGGGGGTTAAGTGACTTGCCCAGGGTCACACAGTTAGTGTCAAGCGTCTGAGGCTGGATTTGAACTCAGGTACTCCTGAATCCAGGGCTGATGCTTTATCCACTGTGCCACCTAGCTGCCCCAACATATCTTTCTTAATATAAATTACTTCCTTCATCTTTTTCTCTGTTGAAATTAACTTCAATGTGAGAGAAATCTTTATCAGTCACTCTACAGTGAGCCTTTTTTTATCTATAGATTTACCCTTGATCTCAAGAAGAATTTTATAAAATCCTTTTAATTCTCTTTTCACTTGAGACAAAGTAAACTTGAGGAGAGATTAGTGATAGGGATTTTTCCCCTTCAGTATTCTTTTTTATGAAGTTAGAACCAAACTGAATGCTCATGGCTCAAGATAGTTTAAGAAAAAAAAGAGACAAAGTGAAAAATCTTCTAAGTTCATAGAATTTTATGAATAAAACAGACCCAGAAATTGTCTTGTACAATGCCCTAATTTTGCAGATAAGGAAAAGAAAGCCCAGAAAAGTTAATTAACTTATCCAAGTACATTCAGTAAGTAAATGGAAAAGACAAAATTTGAACCCATTACTGTGACTACAACTCCAGAATAATTTATTAATTTTTAGAATTTTTTTATTTTGCGGGGCAATGAGGGTTAAGTGATTAGCCCAGGGTCACACAGCTAGTAAATGTCAAGTGTCTGAGGCCAGATTTGAACTCAGGTCCTCCTGAATCCAGGGCCAGTGCTCTATCCACTGTGCTATCTGGCTGCCCCCCAGAATTATTTTAATTACACCTTCTTTGACATTTAGAAAAGAAATACAGGCCACAAAGTAGAAAATTACATTGAAAAACTAGGTTAAAATCTTATCACAGTGGCATTGAACAAGGGACTTGACTTCTCTGGATCTCACTTTCCTTAGTTGTAGAATAAAAGATTTGAATTAGATGAACTCCAACATTTATTTTATCTGTTAAAAAAAAAAAAATTATCCCCCTTTCTTAACCACTGTCAGTTTCTACCATTCATTAAATACAGATATGGTTGTGGCCAGTAGGTGGCATTGTTGAAATCTAGGATTAATATTACACTGTTTTTAATTGCCAATAATTATTGCCAATAATGAATCAAGAATTTTGAAATGGAACTTAAATGGAAGAAACTGTGTCCCTCAGAATTTCAAGGAATTTATCCTTTCCCTACAAACTTACAGCAAATAATGATTTTAAATCATAGGATAAGAAAGAAAACACATTTTGCTTGCTTTAAAATTTCTTACTTATTTAAAAGTGATTTACTCATTCAGGACTATAAGAGAAGAACTTCAGGACTCCTAACTCTTTAGTTTCTTCCCACTGAATTTAATAAAATAGGACCATTAACTATCATAAGTTTGGCCAAAATATTATCTAAATTTATCTCATAGACAGTTGTGTGGCATGATTGATAGAAGTCTGAACCTAGAGTCAGCAAGAGCTTTGTATCACTGGGCAAGACGTTTAACCCATCTGACAGTTCCCTCATCTACAAAATGAGGTTAACAATGGCATCTACTTCCCAGGGATATTGTAAGCATAACATGAGATAATATTTGTGAAATACTTTTCAAATCATAAAGAAGTATATAAATACAAGTCATATTGCTAACACTACTACCACCCCTACTACCACCACCACCCCCACTACTACTACTACATTCCTTTCTTAGTCCCTGATGTCTGAACTCATGGCCTAGTATTAGAGGGAACCTCAGAAGGTTTTGCCTCTGAGTGAATCAATCTATTGGTGGTTGGGGCCAAGTGTGAGAAAATATTATTAATAATTAATTTCTGGGGGAGATCCAGAGATTAGTTGCTGTCTCCCTCTCACCGTAGAAATTTCAGCCCCTGCCTGATATGAGCCCATCTGAACTAAAGAAATGAAGATAGATTATTTTGTCTAGTTAATTAGAGAACTGATGGGATTAAACCACACCTAGATAATGGACTTTGTCTTGAGCAACTAAAATTTTGCATTCTTTTCCCTGATGTCATCCATTAGAGTTCATTTTAATTTGGACCACCTTCAAGTCATGTCAACCAATGGAACTGAATCATGCTAACCAATTAGCTTTGATCAATGTAAAATGAACTGCCTCTATCAAAAGAGGATAAAAAGCCTTGACCACACCAGGGTTGCCATCTTGGTATGGTCTCTTGGCTCTTTCTTAGTTTCCTGGACCCACTCTCTTGGCTCTAAATGATATTGCTTGGTGCACACTCTTAGGTACGTAGGTGTGAGGGACTGAGACTATGAGGAAGTTAAAGAGACACATGGTCAATTCTTTACTGGTATATATGAAATTAATGAATAATAAATGCTTATTGTCAAAATATATACAATAGGCATTGATATATAAATAACAATAATTTTAGAAAACACAGGTTAGTACAAATAATTTTAAAACACACAGGGATTTCATTAACTGCTCTGTTAAGAATAGAGCACTAAGTAACTGACACTTCTGGCAGTTATCAAACTAGCCTTTTGGCTCAAAGCTTTCCTTTTGTATACAGTTTTAGCAGTTACCTCCAATGGCATACTGGTGCCAGCTCAAACCAGCTTGCAAGAGTATTTACAACTTGGAAATGGCTAAAGGTTCCAAATCAATACTTGATTTATTGTTTTGTTTATTGCCTATACTTAAAGTGATGGAGAAAACATTAATTATATTATTTAAATTTAAAAGTATACCATAGGTACATTTTTTTTTGGTTTGTTTTTGAGAACTAGTTGTCATATATTTACTGGCACACTGCTATTTGAGTTCTTTTGATTTTGGTGGTCTGAAGATGTCCTATAACTAACCTTGTCTATCTTTAAGTTCATATTTGCTTAGCTTGTCATTTGGATACCTATTATATCTAACTCAAGGTGGGTAATGACATTCTTTTATCCAGGTGTTTGGCTAGTCACAGGCATATATTTGCTCTGCCTCAGGCAGCATAAGATAGCTCCTTGACTTATGTTGGGAAAAGATATGTAACATTGATTCAATATTTAATTGCTAATCAGTTATTAATTACAAAATTAATGGTATCTGAGGGAACTGAGCATATTATACATCTGAAAGCTTGCCAAAGGTACCTGAAATGCTGTGAGAAGTAACATAACAGCTTGACAGATTGTTAAGCCTGTTGGAACCCAAGCAAAAAACATTTTGGCTGGAAATTACTTCTCCATGTGATAGAACAGACTGATTCAAAGCAAACATTTTGACACATCACTTCCTCTAGCCAATTTGGTTTTTACCATCGTGGCAATTTCCCAAAAGGATGCTTATAGCAGTCTGTTCTGTGAGAACTGTTCCTACCAGTACTGGAAGTACTGGAGAGATGTGGAGATATGCAGTGAAACTGAAGATTTGTAGTCAACTCTAAAGAGATGAAATACATTCATATAGAATCATAGCACCAGTGATGAAGAAAAATGTCTCTCTGTTGCAGGAGGGAACCATAAAAATAAAAGAACACTTCAATAATTTTTATCATTGTCTTTAATAACTAATTTTCTCTATCTCACCAAGGTTAGAAACACAGCCACTCCTCAATAGACCAGTTCTACTGCTGATTCAGCCCAATAACACTGTTGAACAGAAAAGAAGCTTTAATCCACTCTTTTTAACTTGGTCTGGTTTGCCCTTCCTTATGCAACCTGGTGGTACTGAACTCCCAGGGGCTCACCATATTGGTGTTGGACTTGGTATACATATATATACCAATATATATATGTATGTGTGTATATATGTATATGTATATATGTATGTGTGTGTATATATACAATCTGTTGTCTTTGGCATTACTATACCTAAAGACTCTGAAGTTCAAACTATCCTATCCACCAACCTCACTCTCCCCTGTAGCAAAAATGGTAGGTATATGCCACTATGCTCAGCTCAAACACATTTTCTTCTAATCTAAGCAGTCTCTTTAAGATTACTTTGGATCATTGTTCTACCTGTCATACAATCACTTCAGTTGGAACATAAGTAAATGAAAAGTATCTGAGCAATTCATTACTCCCTAAATCTTCTCTCCCTTTTTTTTTTTTTTAGTGAGGCAATTGGGGTTAAGTGACTTGCTCAGGGTCACAAAGCTAGTAAGTGTTAAGTGTCTGAAGCCGGATTTGAACTCAGGTACTCCTGACTCCAGGACTGGTGCTCTATCCACTGCACCACCTAGCTGCCCCATCCCTAAATCTTTAAGAAGGAAGGAAGATAGGGGGCAGCTAGGTGGCACAGTAGATAAAGCACTGGCCCTGGATTCAGGAGGACCTGAGTTCAAATTCAGCCATAGACACTTGATACTTAACTAACTGTGTTACCCTGGGCAAGTCACTTAACCTTCATTGCCCCTCACAAAACCAAAACCAAAACAAACAACAACAACAACAACAACAACAACAGAAGGAAGGAAGATATTTCTAAGATATGGCAATTTCAGAGAAATCACGAATAAAGGGACAATATTGACTCTTCTAATAATCACCAAGCCTCTATTTCATTCATGTGCCCTTCATCATTCATTCATTATGAGATTACAAATTATCTCAATATAAGAATTTAGGATTTTTGCTCATCATTGCCATTTCTGTTCAACCTATTAGATCATTGAAACATTCTACCCAGGTTTTTGCCTTGTGGTTGGCCATTTGTCATTCTGGGGATCTGATCTCTAAACTGGATGATCCACAGTCTGTTGCTTTTGTCTGTGTGATCAAGTCAGGGACTTATCTTAAGAGACTAAGAGAGCACACTATCCGGGATAGTGCATTGTCCAACATCAAAAATGTAACAGTCAATGCTCCCTTCAAATTTATGGGAATAGAAGGCTATCTTATCAACAAACACAAATTACCTTTTTCAATTGCTCTTTAACTTAGCAGTGCCTAGGAACTCTCTTCCAGGTCTTCAGACATTCAATCACTTATCAAGGGATTAAGAATCCAAAGAAGTATTTTATCAAGAAAGAAAAGCTAAAGATTGACTGACTAGTTCTCTCCTTCTCCTTGAATAGAAAAAAGGCCTCCATTTTGCTATAACAAAAACTTTTTTTAACAAGACAAAATATGAATATAATGCATTGCATATTTTTCTTACAACATAAATTTATATTTATTCCATTTAATTATTTTCCATAGTGATATCCCTAAATTCTCTCTATAGGTATTCTTAATCATTTACCATACTAGATTAAGCCTTCACAATGTTATAGTGGAAAGGGCACTCAATGTGGTGCTAGAGACTTCTTTTATAAATTCCAGCCCTGTCCAATTTATGCTCCACACAGTTAAGTAATCTTTTTTTATATATAAAATTCTTTTTTTGTTTCATTTATTTATCTATTCATTCATTCATTTATGTATTCATTCATTCATCCACTTATTTTTATTTATTGATTAATTCAATCATCCATTTATTCATTCATTCATTCATTTATCTATGTATCTATTCATCCATCCATCCATCCATTCATTTATTTATTTATAATTTCCCTTGTTACATGTAAAAAAATCCCAATTTTTTTCAAACTGATTTTTAAAAGCTTTGTGTTCCACATTTTCTTCCTTCCTCTCTCCTCACCCTTCCCTAAGAAATCAAGCAATTCAATATAAGTTATACATATGCAGTCATGCAAAACATCTTCACATTAGCCAGGTTGTGAAAGAAAACAGACAAAAAACTTTAGAAAGAGGAACAAACAAAAAAAATATACTTCAATCTGTATTCATATGCCATCAGTTCTTTCTCTGTAGATGGATTGCATTTTTCATACGACCTTCTGATCACATTCTGCTCATCATTTCTTTCACAATTACTATTGGTAACTGTGTTATCCTCCATCCTATCCCCTCCCCTTAATATTTACTCTATTTTCTATCTTCTTTCACCCTATCCCTCCTCAAAAGTGTTTTGCCTTTTACTGTGCCTCCCCCAATCTGCCCTCCCTTTCTTTGCCTCTCCCCCCTTATCCCTTTCCCCTCAGGGCAAAATATATTACTATACCCAATTGCTTGTATATGTTATTCCCTCTATTGAGAGTAAGGCTCCCTGACTCCACCACTCTTTTCTCATCTTCCTCTCTACTCCATAATCTTTTTATTGTTTCTTTTATGAAGGCTACTTGACCCCATTCCACCTCTCCCTTTCCCTTTCTTCCAGTTCATTCCTCTACTCCTTAACTTTATTTTAAAGATGTTATCAGAGGCAGCTAGGTGGCATAGTGAATAAAGCACCAGCCCTGGATTCAGGAGGACCTGAGTTCAAATCCGGCCTCAGACACTTGACACTTATTAGCTGTGTGACCCTGGGCAAGTCACTTAACCCTCATTGCCCACCAAAAAAAAAAAAAAGAAAGAAAAAGATGTTATTATGGGTCAGTTAGGTGACACAGTGGACAAAGCACTAGCCCTGGACCCAGGAGGCTCCAAGTCCAAATACGGCCCCAGACATAAGCCACCCCATACTGCCTGCCCACACAAAAAAAAGGAGAAACAAAAAATAAATGCTTTACAGATATCATCCATTCAAATTCAATTCACACCTGTGCCCCCTGTCTAAGTATATTCCTTTGAGCTGCCCTAATACTGAGAAAGTTTTTATGGGTCAGAAGTATCATGTTCCCATGTAGGAATGTAAACAGTTTAACCTTTTAACATTCCTCATGATTTCTTTTTCCTGTTTACCTTTTTATGCTTCTCTAGGGTCTCATATTTGAAATCAAATTTTCTCTTCAGTTTAGGTCTTTTAATCATGAATGCCTGAAAATCTTCTTTTTCATTGAAGTCCCATTTTTCTTCTGAAAGATTATACTCAGTTTTGCTGGGTAGGTGATTCTTGGTTGTAATCCCAGTTCCTTTACCTTCTGGAATATCATATTCTATGCCCTCCAGTCCTTTAATGTAGAAGCTGCTAGATCTTGTGTTATACTGACTGTGGCTCCACAGTACTTGAACTCCTTTTTTCTAGCTGCTTGCAATATTTTTTCCTTGACCTGGGATCTCTGGAATTTGGCTCTAATATTCCTAGTTTTCCTTTTGGGATCTCTTCCTTGAGGTGATCAGCAGATTCTTTCAATTTCAATTTTATATTCTGCTTCTAGAATATCAGGGCAATTTTCCCTGACAATTTCTTGGAAGATGATGTCTAAGCTCTTTTATTGGTCATGGTTTTCAGGTAGTTCAGTGATTTTCAAATTATCTCTCCTGGACCTATTTTCCAGGGCAGCTGTTTTTCCAAGGAGATATTTCACATTGCCTTCTATTTTTAAAAATCAATTGGATTTGCTTTATTGTGTCTTAATTTCACATAAAGTCATTAGCTTCTATTTGCTGTAGCCTTATTCTTTTTAATTTTTTTTTTTTTTAGTGAGGCAATTGGGGTTAAGTTACTTGCCCAGGGTCACACAGCTAGCAAATGTCATGGGTCTTAGGCCGGATTTGAACTCAGGTCCTTCTGAATCCAGGGCCAGTGCTCTATCCACTGCACCACCTAGCTGCCCCCCTGTAGCCTTATTCTTAAGCAATGATTTTCTTCGGAGAGTTTATGTACCTCCTTTTCCATTTGTCCAATTTGGCTTTTCAAGCTGTTGACTTTTTTTTCATGACCCTCCTGCATAATTCTCATCTCTTTTCATTTTTTCCTCTACTTCTCTTACTTTTCTCACTACCTCTCTTACTTTATGTTCAAGTCCTTTTTGAGTGCTTGCATGGCTTAAGGCCAATTCATATTTTTCTTGGAAGCTTTGGATGTAGGAGCTTTGACTTTGTTATCTTCTTCTGAGGGTGTATTTTGATTTACTTTGTCTCCAAAGAAACTTTAAGTGGTCTTCTGCTTTTTCTGCTGGCTTATCTTGCCAGTCTATTTCTTGGCTTTTAACTCCTTCTTAAAGTGGAGCACTGCTTCTGGGACACACTGGCCCAAGCTTCAGCGAATCCCAGATGGTACAATTTAAGGAGAAGCTTGTTCTAACCTGGCTGGCCTGTAAGTAAACATGACCTGCTTGCTCTTTAATCTGGAAGCAGAAATTTGATTGAAATCTTTATATATATATATATAATATATATATATATATATATATATATATATATATATATATATAATGACTTGCCCAGGGTCACATACAGCTGGTAAGTGTTAAGTGTCTGAACCCAGATTTGAACTAAGGTACTCCTGACTCCAGGGCCGGTGCTCTATCCACTGCGCTACCTAGCTGCCTCTGATTGAAATTTTATTTTCTGTGGTCTGCAAGCTTGGTGTGCCTGTGCCCCTCCCCCACTGAGCCACTGCCACTCAAGTCTGCTTCCTGAGGAACACAGCAGTGCTCTCACCTCTGCTCCAGCAAACACCCTTCCTACTTCCCCCCTGGCCAACCACTGGACCCCCTCACTTGTCTGTGAGCTGAGTTTCAGAAGAAGTCACTGATGTTGAAGATTCCAAGACTCTGGAGGCGTGGCATGCCTGGGAATGGATCTGTGGTTGTGCTGTGCTCCTCTCTCACTCTGGTATAGCAGTCCTTCCCTGCAGGCCTTTTAAGCAGTATTTGGCTGGAAAATGATCTCACTCTGTTCTTTTGTGGCTTCAGCTGCTCCAGGTGTCTTCTTACAGCATTTTTTTGGAGGTATGTGGACAGATGGTGTGGGGAGTTCTGAAAGTCACAGCCTTTCTGGTGCCATCTTGCTCTATCCTCCAGAAGTTCCATAACTAATTTTATTATTCATGACTGACCACAATTTTCTTTTGTACAA
This sequence comes from Dromiciops gliroides, assembly GCF_019393635.1. Lineage (NCBI taxonomy): Eukaryota > Metazoa > Chordata > Mammalia > Microbiotheria > Microbiotheriidae > Dromiciops > Dromiciops gliroides. The sequence goes on along the minus strand of NC_057864.1, from coordinate 428,232,880 downwards.
AACCTTTCCAAAGTCCCATATTACCCATGATATAACATACCAACTCCTTAGCCTTTAACTCAAAGCCCTCCACAACCTGGCTTTAAACTACCTTTAATATTTAATTTCTCATTTTGTCTTTCATGTATACCACATCCTAGTCAAACCAAAACACTAATCTATTCTTCTAACTATTGTGTAGTGGGAAGAATAATGGATTTGAAGTCACAACACACCTGGATTACAATCCTAGCTCTGCTAGTAGCTACTAATATGACCTTGGACAAGTCACTTAACTTTTGGGGCACTTTGTTTTCTCTTCTTTAAAGTGACAGAGATGGAGTAGTTGACCTCTCACTTCTCCCTTTCAGATCTCTAAGTCTATCTTCCTGTGCCTTACAGACTCTCCCACCTTTGTGTATTAGCACAAACTATCTCTTTATTTCTCTACTTACTGAAATTTTGTTCCTTCGAGATCCAGCTCAAGTATCCCTCCTCCATGAAGTTTTGCCATAGTACTTTGACTAGATTTCTTCTTGGCCCTTGTCACACTCTGCCCTGTATCACTTTTATTAGTGTGTAGTAGAGTATACTCCCTCTACTAATGCAGATGGACAATTGTTCTATATTTATAATAGTCTTAGGGAGTTGCTTGCAGCATCCAGAGTTTACATGGCTTCTCTAAGGTCATGCAGCCACCATTAGATTGCAAAGTCCTTGAGGGCAGGGTGATTTTATTTTCTATCTTTCCACTTCCAGTATTGAACAGTTCTTTACACATGCATAGTAGAGATTTAATAAATATTTGTTGAGTAAGCCCTGAAAGAAGAAAATAGTTTTGAGCTGTCTTATTTTTCATGTAGAGAAACATTGTGTCAGAGAAGATAGAATTGAAGTTTAAAAGTCAATTCACAGATAATGTGTCTCATAACATTCTAATAAATTGGCTCAGATTTTCCCTAATTGATCAGTCATAACAGTACTGGAATGTGATTTTGAGATTGGAGTGAATGCATAATGAAACCGGGATGACAGAATCAGGATGCTTCTTTTAATTAATTAAGAAATAATGCCCCAACGTTGAAAATATTCAATTTTAATATTTTACAATTGAAGAAAATAAATGACAGCTTCCATGATTTTCTCAGGCATGAAATGATCTTGGAGTCCTAGAGGCTGTGCTAACAGAAGACAAATTCTGGGAGACAATAACAAGCTAGAGAAGTTTCAAGATATGTGCCCAGCACTAGGCTACGCTACTGTCACTAGAGGATCAATCAATCAGTCTAATTGTAAAGGCTCATTGGCTGAAGGTCAGATAGTAGATGATGAATTCTTCATCCAAGGTTAATCATGAAATGTGAACAAATTGTAATTTATATTATTGGAAGTGGTACAATTATGAAATCATGGATTTTTTTTTCAGAGAATCAAAGTTAAATTAATTGGAAAAGGTAAAAGTGGGGTTGTTTTTTTAAGTACTGTTTATTTTTTGAGATTATGTTATGTAAGTAAAACCAAGTAATGCTTATTGCATCGCACATATTTTTCTCATTAGGAAAGTAAAATACAACAATGGAAGAAATTCAAAGTTAAGCAGATTAAAAAAAATAAGATAGTCTAATAATAGATGTTGCATATACAATTTTATATAAATAGCTCTATAATCTACCTGGGGCAGCTAGGAGGCATAATAGATAAAGTTCCAGGCTGGGGGTCAGGAAGACTTATTTTCCTGAGTTTAAATCTGCCCTCAGATATTTACTAGCTTTGTGACCCTGGGTAAATCACTTAATCCTGTTTGACTCAGTCTCCTTCTCTGTAAAATGAGTTGGAGAGGGAAACCACTTCCAGTATATGTGATTTAATTAGCATCAGAATGGTTGGGGAGGAAATTCCCTCTATTAATGTAGATGAACATTTTTTTTTCTGCATTTTATAGTATTAAGGAGTTGTCTGTGCCATTAAGAGGTTCAAAAGCAGGCCTAATTTCTTTCAGCCACAGCATATGTTGGAAATAGGATTTAAATCTTGAACCTTCAAGTCAAACTCATTGGACAATAATTTGTTTCCCCTTTTTGAAAATCAGGATAATATTTGTTCTTCTTCAGTTCTGTAGTACCTAGTCTATTTACCTTGGTTTTTTTTCAAACAACAGTTATAATGGTTCACACAAGTAGGTGGCATACTGGAAAGGGTTTTGAATATATTTTCAGGAAGACCTGGGCACAAATCCAGCCTCAGATACTTGGATTAATCTTAACATATGTCTGCCTCAGTTTCCTCAAGGTTTTTGTTTTGTTTTTGCATAGCTGATTCCTTCTTTAATGACATTCATTTTTATGATGTACAGGGGTATATCAATTATGGCTCTGTCAAAAACTTGTAAAAGACAAGTTTCATAGTTTTAAAAAGAAACATTTAATAAAATGTATGAATAGATGAAGAATACAATGTAAAAAAAATGACTAAAGGATACAAAGTTTACTCTCAAGGCCTCACATTCAAAATTGCTTTTGATTCATCTGGGTAGGTAAAGCCAAAAAAAGATAAATGGTTCCAATATCTTCCTGAGGAGAAAGATAACTATGGAGCAACAGGAGACAAACATTTACAAAACAGAAAAGGTGGCCACTCCATATTGTTCTCTTTGAAGTCATTTTGGAAATTATTGAATTCAATATGTTAACCTGGAAATTAAGGAAACAATCAATATAGGAGAAAATAAGATCTTTAATTGGGGCAGAGGAACTATAGATCATGGTATCACAAAGCACAGAAGCTAGGAATACCCAAAGATGGAAACCATGGACAGGGTTTTTATGAGGTAACAGAACAGAGGGAGCTTTGAAACTGCCCTTGGGAAAAGTAAGTTTCTCACACATAGAAACTATTTAATGTAAATGAACGTTTTCACATAATAACCTAAAGTCCAGGAAGTAAGCTTGGGAATCTTTGGGAGGGGATAGTTTGTTTGAGGGAGATCCATAAACAATCAAGAGTCTGGAATTGACAAAGATTGGTTAGCCCCAGGCAATTCATTTGTCTGGGATGGGGGGGACTGGGTGGGGAATCCTTTTTCAGTAAATTTTGTAGTTATCAAATACAAATTCAGGGATTTCTTCCTTCCCTTGCTTACTGGGAATCTAGAATGCATGCTGGATAATATATGCCAATAAGGCACTATTAGACAGAACACTTATCAGCCAAGGGACATCTATCCTTTCCACCAGATTCAGAATAGTTCTTTTTGGGGGATGGTAGTTTCACAAAAGTGAGAAAACTTACAGGATCTTGGAATGATTCACTATCCTCACCTGCTCAGAATAGAGAATGTAATAGCACCTACCTTATAGTATTATTTTGCATGTTATGAAATATTTTGAAAAACTTAAAGCACTATATAAATGCCAGTTGTTTACTATTATTACATGAAGATATAGTTCATATTGTCTGGATTGTTTTCATACTGACTTTTTGCTTTCCTGGATTTGGGAATTCCCTCCTCAAAACTTAACCCCTAACTGGTATCTGTCAGCCTTAGGAAACTTTTTCATGATTTTCAAAATTTTAATAATCTTCCAAGTTAAACTAACCATTCTAGTAAACCACCTCCCTGAGTATTTGGAGATGGATAATAAAATTAAAAAGATCAACCAAATCTCAAATCCACAGAGTTTTGGGAATTATTAAAATAATCTATTTGATAAATTGGCAAAGGCATTTTCAATATATATATATATATATATATTTTTTTTTTTTAATTTTAGCCATAGTTTTACTTAGTGTGAGAAAATGGGTAGTTGTCTCCTCTCAATGAGGATATAACAGTCAATCATACTCCTCCTGACCTGTTTGTAGGACAAAGGTCTCATATCCCCTCCTCCCCTTCAGGCTAAGGAAATCACATGGTTCAAGAAGCCCTGGTCTCAATAAGGTCTGCTCTGGAGTTGTGTTCATATTAGGTCCACTCCTGAGTTATGCCCATACAAGGAAGAGGGGTGGGAATACTGCATTCTGATGAGCTAGTTTTTCTGTGTAGATTGTAACCCTTGAGTAATTGGACCAAGGATGAAAAAGGGGAGGGTCCATTCATGTTAGGGACTAAGGTATAAAACAATGCCTGTGAGCCCACTTTTGAGCCCCCTTTTGAGCCCCCTTTCTTTGTACCCACTAGCTACATACTAGGGTGCCTCCTTTTCACGAGAAGGAAATAAAAGAAACTTTGTCACATCACTGCTGAGTTCTGAGAATTATTGAGAAGAGGATTGTTTTTCCCCTCACACTTAGCATGAACAATGGAAAATGTGAGGAAAAGCACCTGGGTTTGGACCCCAGCTCTGCCATTTAGGAGCTCTAGCATCTGATATAAGTAGCCACTTCTTTGGGCATAAATTCTCTCATAACTAAAATAGAAGAGAGAAACAATATGACTTCTGGGCTTCTACCTACATCTTAACATGTGATCCTATGATCTTAGTCAAGAGTGATGCAAGTCATAAAGAGAAAAAAATATCCTGGATTTGGAATCAGAAGACTTAGGTCTATGTGAATTCTAGCTTTGTTATTTATTAAATTTTTTGACATGGATGAGTCATTTTAACTTTTTGAGTTTCACTTTTTTCATTTGTAATATGAGAGTATTGGAATAGATGACCTTTAAGTTCTCTTCTACTTTTAAATCTCTGTCATGTTGTGGGGGAAAAATAGGGTAGGGGTTTGGGATAGGAGTTGGGGTCCTTAGGAATTCCTATTTAAAATATTACACCCTCTTGCTCACAAAACCAATAGAATAAGATAATAGTTTATTTAGGGGCTGAGTAAAGGAAACCAAGAGAGAAATCCTTGGACTTCTCATAGGGAAAAGGCATGGCACAGAGAGTGGATCTGAGATACCAATCTCCTCCCGCAGGAGACAGGCAGATACTTTTATAGAAGACTGATGGGGACATCTCAATGTGGAAAGTTCCCAAAGCACTCAGGATATAAATACAAACTTTCAAGATGGCCAACTTCTTCTCTGGTAGGGGGTGAGGTAAGTGGGGAGGACATATTACTGTGACATGGTTTGTAGATGGTGATCAGGAACTAAAATGGAAATCTGGTTATGGCCTTGTTAAAGCTTTTGCTCCCTTACTCAATGAAATATAGTGGCTTTCTGTTACCACTAGGATTTTATAGGAAATCCTCCATTTAGCCCTTCACAACATGCCCTTTTCCTACCTTTCCAATCCTTTTACACTTTATTCCTCTCCAAGTATGCTATGTTCCAGTGACATTGGCCTTTTTGCTATTTCCTCAAATAGAAAACTTCATTTCCTGACTGACATCTAGTTGGCTGTCATCAGAATTATCTCCATCTCTATCTCCTAGATTCCTTCAAAACTCAATTCAAATCCTATTTTCTTACCTCTCAGCCCTGTCCCCATTTCCTTATCATATTATATATAGATAGATAGATGTATGTATGTGCATATGTATGTGTATGTGTAGAGGGAGGGATGGAGGAAGAGAGAGATCCTTTTTTTTTTTTTTTAAAGTAAATTGTCTTTCCTATTATAATGAGTTCCTTGGGAGTAAAGGCAAGGGATGTGGGGTTTTTTTTCTGTTTGTTTGTTTTTTGCTTTTGCAGGGCAATGAAGGTTAAGTGACTTGCGCATGGTCACACAGCTAGTAAGTGTCAAGTGTCTGAGGCCAGATTTGAACTCAGGTCTTCCTGAATCCAGGGCCTGTGCTTTATCCACTGTACTACCTAGCTGCCCCCAGGGGTTGTGTTTTTGCCTTTATTTATATTCCCAGAATTTAGCATAGTGCCTGACACATAGATCTTAAAAAAGACCTAATGACGAGTTTTTTGAAAAGTTAATCTATCAGATTATTGGGTAATTACAGGGATAGAGATTATGGCTCCCTTGAGGAGGAAATTTGGATAATGGACAGAGTAAAGGTAGCTTAACTTGGATCTTGTTGGTGAGAAGATGAGCTATCTGGCCAATTTGATTAGGGTGTTCATCAAATTGGCAAGAGAACATTCCCCTTCCCAATCAAGCCAACTAGTGAAAATTAAAACAAATAGTATTTCAGATAGGGGAGAATCTGCTCTGTCCCTACAATTCTAAAGACCAGTTATTAGCCAAGTGATCTTGGATAATTCACTTTATTTTTCCAGGCCACAAATTCCTCATCTTTAAAATACTGGTTTTGTAGGTCCATTTTAATTGTACATAGCTGGTCTCAGAACCAGGACCACCTGAATTCAATTTCCATTTTTAACCCATTGTGGATGTCTGACCCTGGGCAATTCATATCACTTTTCAGCATTCTAGTCAAATTTTCTAAGATGAGTTATAGAACATGTTCCTACTCATATCTGTAGAGACAGTTTCCTCATCTCCAAGTTACCTATATGAAATAACAGTTACAGTCTCTTTCCTAAGGATGGGAAAATAAAATTGGAGTTAAGGAGACCTACATATAAATTATTCCTCTGTCACTTATTAGCTTGGTAGATAGCATGTAAGGTATTATATAAATATAATGATTATTCTATGCATCTCGGTGATTGAAGGACTTGAGCTGCAAGTCTCCACCTTGTTTCTGGTTTCTAAAAACTCTTCCTGTTGTTCTTTTTATCTTTCCATTACTTACACTAGTAAAACTGGTTTCAGGATCCCCCAGCTATTCAACATCTTTATACAGAATTTTCAGTATGTGCATACTGAGGATGCTAAAATTCTTACACATCAATGGGAAACCCAGATTTTGGTGTAGTGGTCAGAATAGTAGAATCAAAAGAATTATTCTACTCTTGGCTTCTAGCATTGGCTAGAGAATTTCTGTTGCTGGTAATACAATCAGCATATCTTCAGTTGTCTCACTGACATAAGACTAGCAAGAATACTTCAACACCTTGAGTATTAAAGAAAGAATTTCTTTATTCACGTTTTCGAATATAGTAACCTAGTTTGGTTACATTTGCTTTATTCTCACATGTTAATCTTATTTTTTAAATTAGCTAATGTATCACATATATTAAAGGATAGCTATATAAAGATAATTATCAACAAAAATGTCTACATCAGAAGACTGAAACATTAATATCAGAGACGGAGCTATGTTGAGCACCCAGAAACTTTTCTGACACATATCACACCTTTGAAAAAGTGTTGAAAATGAGGATCTGCTCTCACTTTCTCTCTTGATGTTGTTATTAGAAAATAATGTAAATCCAACCCTTGACATTACTATACAAAGAATGAATGTTAACAGAGAGTAAAAGAAACATCAAGGTCAAATTTAAAACTTGTGGGTCTGACCTCTTCCTAATCTGCCTATAGTTTCCTCCCCAAAGCACTGTCTTTGTTTTTTATCTTATTTATAGTGGAAGAAAAGAAACAATTTTATTAATGTCCTTTTTATAGTACATAAGAAATCACTACATATTGATTTGTTGTCGTTCAGTTGCTTCAGTTCTTTCCAACTCTATGTCCTCATTTGGAGTTTTCTTAGCCAAGACACTGGAGTAGTTGGCCACTTGCTTCTCCATTTCATTTTACAGATGAGGAACAGAGGCAAACAGGTTGAAATTACTTGGCCAGGGTCATACAGCAAGTAAGTGTCTTAGGCCAAATTTGAACTCAGGAAGACTCACATATCTGATTGTAATGCCAGTACTTTATCTACTGTGCCACATGTTTATAGGTTCAAGGTAAGTGATTTTTTGATGATAATAAAAATTTTATGTATGTGTAGCTATATATATATATATCTTCATATCTTTTGAGCCCTTCAATCATTTATCCATTTCCTAAATGAACATAAATAATGTTATTCATTTTGACAAAGAGGGGTCCAATAGGTTAAGTCACTTGACCAAAATCACACAGCTACAAAAATGGTGAAACTGGAGTCAGAAGAATTCAGGCCTTCTGCCATCTGGTCTAAGAATCCTTTGTCTATGCCACTTTGCTTCTGACAAAAACAATAGTGACATTTATTAGAGATATTTCTCACCTCCATATACCAATTAAAAAAAGCATTAGCTCTACAACATAGCCACTTATTTATTTATATTTTCATTCTGTGGCAGATTATGTGTTGGAAGTTGTTTGGAAAACTGTCTACTTACTCTTTGACTACTAGAAGGAACTCATTCTGAAAATCTACATATCATCCATCCCTTTTTTTCTTCTAGATGTGTAGGAAAGCACTAATAAAAAGTAAAATAGAAGAATCCATTCAAAATATGGAAGATGTTCTCCATTATCAAGAACAAATCTTGATAAATGTCCAAATGCTTCTGTGTTTACATTATTGGAATGTTTAGTAGGGACAGTCTGTTTCTTAAGACAGCTTAGTGGGATGAGAATATGATCCAATTCAATTTTCAAGGTCACACTATCTTTATCTATGGGATTAAAATGTTAGGAAATATAATCATTTCTCTCTGCTGTAAGCTTTTACAATTAGGTAGTGAATTTGGGTGACACACGTGCCCTAAATAATTTTGTTCTAAGCTATTATATTTCAAGTGTTCTGAATTTTTTTTAAATTTTAAGGAAGAAATTTATTTAAATAAGAAAGATGTTTGACTTGAAGAGAAAACTATCTAGGATCAAGTTCTTTATAGTAATTTATCCCTACTGAGAGACAGAGATTGCCCAACATGTGACAGCTAAATACAAAAAAAGCTAAAAAAATTGTCCTTGGTTTTACAATGATAAAAGAACAACATTGAAATTATACAATGAAACAGATATGAAAGGATTTTTTTGTGGTTTTTAAAAATTTTTTAATTTTTCCCCTTGTGAACAAATGATGTTTATTTATTTTTATTTTTTTAATTTAAAGTCTTTTATTATTTTCCAGTTACATATAAGGATAGTTTTTTGTTTGTTTGTTTTTTTGTTTGTTTTTTTTAGTGAGGCAATTGGGGTTAAGTGACTTGCCCAGGGTCACACATCTAGTCAGTGTTAAGTGTCTGAGGCCGGATTTGAACTCAGGTACTCCTGACTCCAGGGCCGGTGCTCTATCCACTGTGCCACCTAGCTGCCCCAGAATAGTTTTTAGCATTTATTTTCACAAGATTTTTATTTCCAATTTTTTTCTCCCACCCTCCCCTCCCTCCATCCTCCCCAAGATGGAAAGCAGTTTGATATAGATTGTATATGTACAATCACATTAAACATATTTCTACGTTAGTCATCTTGTGAAAGAAGAATCAGAGCACAAGGAAAAAAAACTCAAAAAAGAAGGGAAAAAAAAACAGTCCAAAAATAGAAACAGTATGGTTCAATCTGCATTCATAATTCACAGTTCTTTTTTTCTGGATGTTAAGAACATTTTCTATCATGAGTTCTTTGAAACTGTTTTGGATCATTGCACTGCTGAGAAGAGCCAAATCTATCACCATTGTTCATCACACAATGTTGCCGTTGCTGTTGCTGTGTACAATGTTCTCCTGGTTCTGCTCCTCTCAGTCAGCATCAGTTCATGTAAGTCCTTCCAGGTTTCTCTGAAGTCCTCCTGCTCATCGTTTCTTACAGCACAATAGTATTATATTACATTCATATACCACGACTTATTTAGCCATTCCTCTATTGATGGGCATTCCCTTGATTTCTGATTCTTTGCCAGTTGTTATTTTTAAACAGTGAGAGCAAAGTAACTTACTGAAATATAAAGATAAAAGTTGAATGAGCTTGCCACTAATGGAGAAAAGGGATATTTTTACAGATCCAGTTTGTTTTTCCCCCTTCCCCTCTCCATTTGATGTTGATCAAAACTACCATTGGCCATTTAGTTAAAAAACATACACATTATACCTCTACACATATACCAGTTACTTTATGTATAATAAAGGAATGGGGGAAGGGAATCAAAGAAGGTAGAAAACTATACTGCAGTAGTCAGGATGTCGATGAACCAAATCTTGGTTTTATAATTGGGAATGTATTGTTTTCCTTGAGAGCACAGTTCTGGAGTAGAGTTGCAGGCTTTCTTTTTATTAAACACCTCATGTCTGCTGTTGGAATACATCAATTGTATCTTCATCCTCCATTTTCAACTGTGCAGGTGTGTCTATTTCATTGATTGGTTGCCCATCAAATCAGACTCTGATCTGTCTTATTGACAAACCCTGTGGTTCACAAAAGGCCTTCATTAGTTTACTAAGTGGTGTGTGCCTTTTAATTTTAAATTGCACCACTGAACCATCTTGCCCTGCCACCTTTAAATTAATATGGTCATTGTTTCCAGTATTGACTCCTTCCTTTGGCTTTTTATCAGCCATGGTGAGTCTGGGGACCTCCTCAGCCACCACTTCACAAAAGAGGCACCAGGATGGTCTCCTCCAAGGGAATGTGGGGAGAAGCAGCAGCATCAAGAACAGGAGCAGGAGGAAGATGATGGTGGTGATGATGGTGAGAAAGAGGAGAAGGAGGAGGAGGAAGAGGAGCAAGTGTTCTGGATTCTTTAAAGTTTTCTTTATATTCCACTTGGTCTGCCATGTACCCAATGGGCCTCCATTAATTACAGTGTCTGGATTAAGAGTTGGTCAAACACTTTTGTACATTTCACTGAGATTTTGGTCAGTGCTACTAAGATTTAACAATCGTATCCATGCCCATTTATTGTACTTTATTCATCTCTTGTCTCATCTAATTTTTCTTCTGTTCTTTTTAATTGTATTGCATGAAAATCATCCCTATAAATCACTCTGCAAAGACAATGAGCTTTTCAAGGAGACCCTGACAACAGACCAGACGCTCAAAACATTTGCATGAAAAGTTAAAACAACTTTAGCCTATGATCACAGTGTCCTTAAACTCATTAACTCATTATAGCCAAAACCAAAACAGCAGCCCTGAGATTGAATTACTAATTACACATTTTAATGTGCCTTTAATCACCCACAATGCATTCTCTGATTAACTAATATTGCTAAATGCCGAGTAATGCCTACATACATCATTAACAAGATGGAAAACCTCAACTTCATTCTTCTTTGGAAGTGAATCAGATGGTTGCTAAACATCTCCATCCCATAAACCTTGACCTAAAGCTAGAACTCTTGTTAGTTCTCACAGCAACAAAGACATTTAAAGTCCAAGAAAGTAAAATTATCCAGGGCCCAATTAAATTGACTCTGATAGAGGTGCACTCCTTAAAAATACACGCATATGTATGTGAAGATTGATAGCACTTACTTTTGCTCAAGTTGAATGTTTTTGAAAGCCGTCGGTATGATGAATGTGTACTCCTTACTATCTGACGTAGTTTCATCTAACTTTGCATTTGCTAGATCACTGCAGTCTGGGGCTGACTAGATGTCTTGTTTAAGACTTTAAATCATAGCAGCAAAACACTGTATCTTGTAAACATAATGTGATGTCTAGCCTGTTTTCTTCAAAAACCCCATACTATACCACATAGATCAGAAGCAGCAATTTGTTAGATATGGCATGAAGCCAGGATTGTACCTAAGATACAATGAATCAAGGTGATTACCCTGAGCCTTGTGCTTTAGGGGACCCAATGCTGATATTGGTTGGGAAGTGATTCTGGGAAAGGAGCAACAGCAGGAGGAGTGTATGTGCTAAAAATAACTGAGAATTTTAAATATATAAATATCTTCCACCTATCATCAAGACAAAGTAGCCTTCCTTCTTTTCCTCTACTTTTGATGGTGATTTTTAATTTAATTTCCTTTCACACAATTTTAGAGTATTTAAATTCTACTTCACTTAATTATCCTTAAATGAAGGTGATCATGGATAATATGATCATAATCTTAGAGCTGAAAAGGTCATCTAATCTACCTTTTTCATTTTAGTTATGATGAAACTGAGGCTACAACAAATTAAATGACTTCCCCAAGGTCACACAGTAAGTATGAGAGGTAAGATATGAACTTGTCTTTTTTTTTTTTAATTTTTTTTTTTTTTTTAGTGAGGCAATTGGGGTTAAGTGACTTGCCCAGGGTTACACAGCTAGTAAGTGTTAAGTGTCTGAGGCCGGATTTGAACTCAGGTATTCCTGAATCTAGGGCCATGCTCTATCTACTGCACCACCTAGCTGCCCCTGAACTTGTCTTTTGACTCAAGAGCTGGTATTCTTTCCACTCTATCATGGCACTGCCAAAGCAAACTGCATCTTTTGAAGTCTATCTATGGCAACAGAGTGACAATTTCAATTGGTCCTATCAAGCTTGAAAGATTTTCTTTACAAGCCCCAAAATAGACTATGTCTGTCAACCAAGGATCATTCCAACTAAGTATGAAAAGATTCATCATTCAAGAGTTGGGCAATAGTTAGTGTAACATCGTCATTCTGTCTCAAAGACTGTCTATGTTAAGCATGATTGATTTTGGGTCTATATATAGGAAGGAAATACCAGTTTATGTGAAGTCATGGACACATATAACGTAAAATGACGAGGCCCAGGGTCAAAGAAGGTGTGATTTGTCCTGTACTAGTTCTGAGAGGAATTGCTAATGTCCCACCTAGTTTTATTGTTGATATATTTTGCATTTCCTCCACTAAAACTTCATCAAATGTCACACTGTGTGTGTAGCTGACTCTATGGTTCAAAGGAACAGCTAAGCTTTGGCAAGTCCTACCTACCAAGCTGAAAAGTTCTGAGGATGAATTGGTTGAATAAACTATCTGTTGCTTATTCAAACTACACCCAGACCCGAATATGCTTGGGAGAGTTCATCACCAGATTGGCCAGAAAGGCGGCAGATTTTTCTAGCTACAGCATCACTTGTATTCCTTTCAAACAATCTTCCATTGACACTGCAGCTATCTTGTTATGTGCGATCTTCTGCATGTGTCCTCCCCATTAGAATGTGAATTTTTTGAAGGCAAGTACCTCCTTTCTTTGTATTTGAGTGTTCAGCACAGTCCCTGTCAAACAGGAAGTGTTCAATAAATCCTTGTTGAATGAATGTCTTACTTGAAGTTTTTCTGCTAGTTCATAAAGGGGTTACAATCTGTGTTAGAGGAGGCATGCTGTATCCAGCTCACATTAAGGAAATCACAAACCCTTGAAGTATTGAAATATTTCACATTTATTTGCAAACTAACTCTCCTAGAATTGCCAAGGGCAAGAAAACTCACAATTAGATTTTTCTCATAATGTTGATGAGTATGATGATAGTGCCAACTGTGAGAAAAGTATTGATAAATAAAGGGGGGGAGGACCCAAACATGGCTGAACTCCCAGAAAACTTGTGTTATATAATTAGCTGCAGTACTTAGGCCAGGTCAGGCTAATATGTAACAAAATATATCAGATGCAGTATGGTCAGTGTATCAGCAAAACTTTTAACTGTAACACTTCCCCAAAATGCTGTGATGAAGATCAAGAGCTGCTATTTTGGTGGAGGATAGTTGAAGGCTTTGACCAATAGTCATTGTTGGAATAATTCTAGACAAGGGTTTGTTGAGGCTGAGATTTTGTGGCAGTTCTTTAACAGTCTTTAGTCAGCTTACTCATACATCAGGGCAATGTGACCTCTACTTTTCCATCTCAGAAAGATGTCTTTCATTATAATTCAACTCAATTGGAAGGGTAATGTAGCATCATGTATAGGCTTCAGGACCAAGTTGGTAAAGCTGGGTTTTAGTCCCATCAGAGTCATAAAGACTTATGTTTGAATTCTATCTCTAACAGTTACAAATATCATGATTTCTGTAAAGTAAATCACATGATTTCTCTATTTCAGTATCTTTAACTGTAATGGGAATAGTGAAAAGGCCAGGATTATCTTCTTCACAGGGATATTGTGAAAATAAAACAAAATGATGCACACAAAGGGCTTTATAAACATTAAAACATAGTACAAATGTTATCCATTAATTCAATTCAGCAAAGATCTATCAAACCCTACTTTGTGCCAGGTAGTGGGTGAGATGCAAATTGTTTTGTTTTGTTTTGTTTGTTTTTTGCAGGGCAGTGAGGGTTAAGTGACTTGCCCAGGGTCACACAGCTAGTAAGTTTCAAGTGTCTTAGGGCGGATTTGAACTCAGGTCCTCCTGAATCCAAGGCCAGTGCTTAATCCACTGAACCACCTACCTGCCCCTGAGATGCAAAATTTAGACAAAATACCCTCATTCCTAATATTTCTTATAATTGGTTAGGAGAACATGACATGCAAATAATTATTATACAAAATAATACCTCTAAGTGCATGAGAGAGTTACAAAGTCAGTGTTATGTGAGCTCTGAGTGAGTCATTACTTATTAGAGGTGGGCCAAGAATCTTGGAATACTACCACCTGGTCAAAGGCTAAAATGCACTTAGAAGATAATGTTACTAAAGTTTTTGAGTCTTTAAAATACAGTTTTTACATGAATGTAAAGGGCTAGTTTCTCCTTCTGGTATCCAAATTTTAAACAGATAGCCAAGTAGCTTACTGGGTATGTTCTGGGGCATGATTCTTTATTCTGTGGCTTTTAATTTTTCATCTCCCTTCAAACATATTCAGAATGTAAAGAATTGTTATTTGAGTTTTTATGACCCCATCATTTGGCTAGAATTAAAAAAACCTTGCGTGTGCACTGGCTTGGGGCTCCGCAAACACCCACTGGTTGTAGCCATTGCCATGGTGCTGGCACCTCACATCATCACCACTCCCCGATGCCTACATGAGCCTGGCAAAATTATAATGATTGGAAACCTAGTGAAGGCAGTCATGTGACTATCAGAGCAGCCAGCCAATTGGTTGGGTGCTGCTAGGGTTTGCTGGGAGTGGGGAGGAGAATTCGCCATTCTAGCTGGAAGCTGGAAGGTGACAGGAGCGGGGCTGTGTATTCTCAGCTGATTCCTGGGCGGTGGTATTTTTTCAGGTTTTATAATTTCCCTTTCCCCATTTCATTTCCTTTCCCGTGATCCTAATGATCCTGTTCATGTTTTTTTTTTTTTAAGTTTGTTCTTGCTAAAATAGATCCTGTTATGTTTTGAGGGAGGCTGCCGGTCTCCGTCCTTGCCCCAATATTGCAGAGAGCCACTTAGCTAACACTCCCCAATTAAAAATAGGTCCCCATAAGATATTTTTAGTCTAAAAGAGCCTTTTTAAGTAAAAACAAAACCAAACCTATTTTCCAATATTTCTCCTCTGTTTCATTGCCAAACTTGTCAAAAATTTGTCTTTGCTCAATAATTCTATTCCCTTACCATTCACAGTGTCCTTAGTCTCTTCCAGTCTGGTTCAGAACCCACAACTTTAGTAATATTATTCAATCTAAGGTTGAATTCCTAATCACCATTCATTAATGTGATGTAGGAAAAGGAAAGAGGTTTCATGGGTAAAAGATGACAAAGTTACAGAAAAGGAAGAAAACAGAAGAGAGAAGATGATGAACTGAACAAGATTAGTCTCATTCTGTGACTTGCTTACCCTTGAGAATGGATTACCATGGCAAAAAAACCTTCGGAGCATCAATGTAGTCATGAAAGAGAAAAGCATCCCTCTTCAGGAATTTTAGTCTACATCAGATTCTGAGGCCAATGCCCCATGCTACAAGATCCTAGTCTCAGAGTTTCCAAGTCTTCATCTAAACTCTAGCTCTATTGGATGACTGTATTGAATATTTATTGATAATTCTGTGTATTATGTAGATTCCTTTGTCTACACATAGGAGGAGCAGTTGTAGAGGTAAGCACACTGATTTGGGCATTATGGGCTTGGGACAGCCTATATTCTTCCTGAGAACTGCCTGCATCAATGAGAGATGATAGGGTTGCAGACAAACAATTGATATTTTAGTATGCATTTTAATAACTTGCATTGATCATGTTTTACAAGTCAAATACCATATATGATTAAGGATTTTTTGTTTTTTCCTATGGGAAACATTCCTATAATGCAAGGCCATATTACTAGAGAATTGGTGATTTATATAAAACTTCAAGGTAAGGAATGGGTAGAGAGGATAAAATAACTGGCTCCCAAGAACAAATTCTGATTACATAAAATAATTACTGTCTACTTTACCCCACTTCCCAATAGAGAATTAGTGTAGTCACTGAGAGAGGGATGAGACTATAGGGTTAGAATGTACTTTTTCTCTAAGAACAATAAAGAATTTACCATATCTTTTCTGTTAAATGTTTGAATAAACTTTATTTTCCTACTACTCACAATGTACTTTCAAATATGCAACAAAATTATGATAAAAATTTCTTTTTTTCCTTTTTTTTAAACTTCCCTCCCTCCCTGTGATAGAGATGACTATAGTTAGACACACATTATGGGTGTGGGTTTATGTGCACACACATACACAAACACACACACACACACACACACACACACACACATAGTTCTATACATATTTCTATTTATCAGTTCTTTCTCTAGATGCAGATACCATCTTTGTGTCTTTATAGTTAATTTAGATATTTATAATAGTCAAAATAACTTATTCACTCAACAATATTGCAAATATGATAACAATCATCTCTTGGCTCTGCTCATTTTGATATTTATTATTTTGTGCAAGTCTTTAAAGAAACTTTAGGGGACAGCTAGGTGGTGCAGTGGATAAAGCACTGACCCTGGATTCAGGAGGACCTGAGCTCAATTCTGACCTTGACACTTACTAGTTGTATTACCCTGGGAAAGTCATTTAACCCTCATTTCTCACCAAAAAAAAAAAAAGAAAAGAAAAGAAAAAGAAAAGAAAAGTGTAACGATTGGAATGACGCCACCTGCTGGAGACTTACTGTAGAAGAGTTCTGCCCATGAAGCAAAGGTCTTTGAGGGCAAGACCAGGCTTCAGGAAGTGACGCGGACTAGTGGGAGGAGGAAGGAAGAGACTGGCGCTCGTTCTCACTCTCTTTCCTGAGGACGTTGGCGGAGAAGGGAGCTAGAAATGTGCTCTCCCTTTAATAGTTAGGAATCTAGGCCTTTCTCTCTCTCTTTACCAAATTCTTATTCTCCTTAATAAATGCTTAAAAGTCTAACTCTTGCTAAAGCTTATAATTTATTGGCGACCACTCATTAGATATTTTAGACAGTTTAGCTAGAATTTTAGCCCTTAACAGATGGCTGACCACGAAGAGGAAAGCTGAACCTCACTTCTGATCTTCCGGTTGGGTAAGAAATTTCCCCTACCCTTTAAACTGCTAAGTACTGGCGCACTGGCTGTGTTTTCCCTTTAAATTTTTTCGAATGGACCTTTTAAACTCCCTAATTACCCTATTTTTGATTTTAGTCTGTTTAACCAGACAAATGGGAGATAAGATCATGTTAATGCTTTGTTTTTCTGGATTTTCTATTTTTCTTTTTATTTTTGTTAAAAGAGCCAGCAACTTACTCACACAAGGAAATATCTCTCCCTCTCCCAACCATGCTTTTTCAGAGGAACCTGAAGAGATTCCTGCAGCTTTTCCCAGTTCTAACACTAATTGTTGCTCTAATTTTGCATGCCTGGAGGCAATGACCCACCCTCTAGTAGCTTTTAATCCCCTAGCGCCTGGAGGCAAAGTGGGGGAAGAGGAATCCAGGCCTGAGTTCAAAATCAAGTCTGATTCAAATTGCGCTGGTCCCTCCCCTCCTCTCCAAACCCCACCCTCTACTCCTCCCATGGCCAAGCCCATTGCTTCCCCTGCCCAGGAAGTCCAAAGATCTAATGCGCATGCTCAACTTTCTCTAACTACATTTGCAGCTTCAGGCTCAGCTCTTCCCCAGCCTGGCTGTGCTTCTGAGACAACCTTAGAAAGCCCTTTAAATTCCAGATATGCTTGTTTTGTTCATAATTTTGCTAACCTGCTTTTGTCTTTAATTAGTAATCTTATAAAGCATTTGTATGGTGAAAAGCCCGACAGACAATATAGAGGGGTCAAAGAAGAAAAACTTAAGCTGAATAAGAATGACAATCAACATAGTTCAAGACTCTGCTTCTTTTGCCATGGAAGGATATATATTTTACAGAAATGTAGAAGTAAGCAGCAAGGTATTGATATGAGTATTGGGGATTTTAGATATCGGAATCAAGAGTGTTCTGAATTCACTCAGATTATTAATGTCAGTTCAGAGGTTACATAGGATTTCTATGCTATTACATATACATTTTGGAATTAATGGTATAGGTTTATTTTCATAGAGATTTTAATGCTTTTGAGATTGTGTCTTATACTTAGTTTCTAAAACAAGGAGAATATTTGTAAAAGCTTTTTATAGTCATGCGATCAAGTTTATATTTTGTAATACTCTTATTAATATTAAGTTCATATTCATTTAGATTTCCCTAGTTTGAATTTCATTGTCTTTTATTATTCCACGTGTATTTTCTTCTATTCATTCATCTATCTAATTTTGAAACATGGTTTTGATTTCATAATACAATGTTAATTCTAGGAGTATTGTGCTCCCATATTCTGAGTTATTTGTTTTTGCTATTTTTTCTCAACTGATTATTTGATCAAACTCTTTAAAGCATTTCCCTGGCAAATTGTTTGCCATGGCAAGTGTAAATTGATTCTAGAAGTATTATTTTTGATAAGCATATTCCAAAAAAAAAAAAAAAAGAGGGGAACATTTGTAAAAGTTGTCTTTGAGATTGTGTTGTGCTTTAACTTGTATTTAAATATGTTCTGATTTTTCACAAAAGTAATAGTATACTAAGTAAAAAAAAGGGGTATTATTTGAAATTGTTGCATAATTATATATTATATTCTCAGTCAAGATGTATTCACATTTTTTGCAATCATTTATTATCCTCAATTTTAAATCCATATGAAACTTGGATTATGGGAACTTATCATTTAAGACATTAATTGCCTTTATTCTGAGTTATCAGATGCCAGTTGGCCAAGATGCCATCCAATCACAAGAGGAATACATGCAAAGAGCAGACACTGAACTGTTACATGAGGGGAGACATGCACGAAGTTAAGGTATGGCCGAGGGAACGGCTTTTGACAAATGTTGAGGTTGGATTCTCTTGGTTTAATATTTTATTTTATTTTTCCCCACAATATTGTACGGATGGCTGGAAGTATTGATCCCACCCATCTCACTTCTACACCTGGCTTCTATGCTCCCTCCTATATGCCTGATGCCATGGACATCTCAATCCCATGCATCTGATTAAGTCTGACTCAGTTTCCTCCAATATGTTTGGTGGCATGGACATGTATTCCATCCACCTATTTTAAGCCTGGCATACTGTATGGGCAGTACATATTGCTCAAGTGTGGGAATGCTCATATCCCATCATTTCTCTGTTCTTTTATGGTAACCCCCATAATTATCTCAGGTGCCATGATAAATAACAGTGTTGAATTTGGCCTTGACACCTGTTACCAATTATATTAGATTTTCTAATTTCTCATAATGGCATGAGGATAATTAGGCAGATGATGCAAAAAGTGATGAAACAAAGATAAAAATTATTTTTAAAAAATTAATATCACAGCAATTGTCTTCTCAATTACTCTCCATAAGGGGGACTATAGTAATATTATAATTTTAAAGAATGTTTCAATTTTTGTTTTATTATATGTTTCATATGTAACAACTAAGATTATGAATTCCCTTAGAAATGTTTTTGAGAACTTTCATTGTTTGATTTGATTATTGACAAAGCTATTTTAAAGTTGTGTTAAGCTCAATTTTGTAGGAAATTTCCTGGCTGATTACCAGTATCCACACATCAACACCTGAAAAGACTTCCATTCCACGACTACACCTAGAGGACATCTGAGAAAAGACTTTCAGAGACTTTAAATGAACAGTTTTGATTTGTTGTTTTTGTTGTTTTTTTTTCTCTTTCTGTTATAATATACACCATCTGTAACATGTATTCTCTGCAGAGGCCCTCCCTTTGCAAGACCAATGTCAAAGCGTCGGTTCATGAGGACAAAAAAAAAAAAAATCGCCCCTCTGGACAAAACTTTCCTCTCTTCCTTTTCTATATTGTTGTTCACATATTATTAGTTAGCAATAGTTATTATATTGTTTTTACTGTTCCGTCAAGGAAACATTTTGTTTCTTGAGGAACAACAGGGGGGACTGTAACGATTGGAATGACGCCACCTGCTGGAGACTTACTGTAGAAGAGTTCTGCCCATGAAGCAAAGGTCTTTGAGGGCAAGACCAGGCTTCAGGAAGTGACGCGGACTAGTGGGAGGAGGAAGGAAGAGACTGGCGCTCGTTCTCACTCTCTTTCCTGAGGACGTTGGCGGAGAAGGGAGCTAGAAATGTGCTCTCCCTTTAATAGTTAGGAATCTAGGCCTTTCTCTCTCTCTTTACCAAATTCTTATTCTCCTTAATAAATGCTTAAAAGTCTAACTCTTGCTAAAGCTTATAATTTATTGGCGACCACTCATTAAATAGTTTAGACAGTTTAGCTAGAATTTTAGCCCTTAACAAAAGAAAAGAAATTTTTAAAAAGTATGCTTAAATCTTCATTGAGCTCATTAGGTCTCTCTCTGTGGATAGATAGCATTTTTCCTCCTGGGTTCTTCAAAATTATCTTGCATAATTGTCATGGTCAGAATAACTAAATCTTTCACAATTGATCATCCTTACAATATTGCTCTTACTGTAGACAATGTTCTCCTGGTTCTGCTCACTTTACTTTGCATCAGTTCATATAAGTCTTTCTAGTTTTTTTCCCCTGAAACTCTCTGCTCATATTTTCTTATAGCACAAGAGTATTTTATTACAATCATATACCACTACTTGCTCAGCAATTACCCAATGGATGGGCATACCCTCAATTTCCAATTCTTTGCCACCACTAAAAGAGCTATAATAAGTGTTGAAGAAACAGTTTCTTTTCACCCTTTTACTTGATCTCTTTGGGATAAAAACCTAGTAGTGGTTTTGCTGGGTCAAAGGGTATGGCATGTTTTATAGCCCTTAAGGTGTAGTTCCAAATTGTTCTCCAGAAAGAATGGACTAGTTAACAGCTCCACCAATACTACATTACTGTCCCCATTTTCCACATTCCCTTCAGCATTTTAAATTTTCCTTTTCTTTCATGTTAGCCAATCTGCTTAATGTTAGGTAGTATCTTGAAGTTGTTTTAATTTGCATCTTTAATCAGTAGTAATTTAAAGCATTTTATGTGATTATTGATAGCTTTGATTTTAACTTTCAAAAAATGTCTAAAATGACTCATTTTTTCATACATTTGGCTCAGTTCCCTATGTATTTGAGAAATTAGTCTTTTATCAAAGAAATTTGCTGCTAAGTTTTTGTCCCTTGTTTCCTTGTAATCTTGGCTGCATCGGTTTTGTTTAGAGAATAACTTTTTTATTTCATATAATCAATATTATCTATCTTCCTTCTGATAATCTGCTTTATTGTTTATATTTATGGTTCCTGATCATCCTTTAGGAATAAGTAGACCTAGATCATAGGAATTTCTTCATAAGTAAATTTTTTTCACCTCTGCCAAGTGGAACACTAAGTGAAGTTGTGCCCAACACCAAGGCACCCAGCACTAGGAGACAATCCACACCTTCAATTCAGGGAGTTTTTCTGAGTAACTGGAATCCCCAGAAACATAACCTACCAATTCTACAAAATCAAGACAATATCCAAGTAGGCTTGAGAATTCCACCATAGAAATCCCTAGAAGAAAACATAGACCTGAGGGAAACAATGAAAATTGATCAGATCATGGCATCACAACCATATATAAGAGACATGAATTCACTGTTAGTTATGATATTGGAGGAAGGGTACAGTAAAGAAGTTTGTAAACAAAGCTGATCAAATAAATCTTTAAGTAGTAACTGCTGGGAATTGAAATAATATGAAGAAATCAATTTGCTAATAAAAAGCCATTTTAACAAAATAGAATAAAAAGTTTTGTGTATAAAAGATGTTTTCAAAACTGGCTATCTCTCTCTCTCTCTCTCTCTCTCTCTCTCTCTCTCTCTCTCTCTCTCTCTCTCTCCCCGCCCCCCCCCCCAAAAAAAAACCCTCCAAACGAGGTCATGAAGATTTAGACATGAGTGAAATTACTGAATAGCAACTTCAATGCCCTTTACCTCTTGTTTGAATGTAAATTCTTCTTTTTCCATAGTTCTGAAAGGTACATTTTCCCAATCACCCCTCATGTCTAAATCATTTATCCATTTTTACCGTAATCTTGGTATATAGTATACTTAGTTTCTGCCTTACTCCCAGTTTTCCTAGTGATTTTTTTTAACTCAAATATTGAGTTCTTACCCCCAAAGCTTTGATCTTTGGATTTATTAAACACGAGATTACTAAGATCATTTACTACTGTGTATTGTGTACCTAATATAATCCACTGATCCACCACTCTGTTTCTTAGGCATTACCAGATTCTTTTTGATTACCACTTTGTAAATTACCAGTTTGAAACCTGGAATTGCTAGACAACTTTCCTCCATATTTTACCATTGATTCCCTTGATATTTTTGACATTCTTTTTTGGGGGGGAGTCGGGCAAGGTCACACAGCTAGTAAGTATCAAGTGTCTGAGGCCTGATTTGAAATCAGGTACTCTAGAATCCAGGGGTGGTGATTTATCCAATGTGCCACCTAGCTGCCCCCATATTCTTGACATTCTTGATCTTTTGTTCTTCCAGATGAATTTTGTTACTATTTTTGTCTAGCTGTATAACATAATTTTGGTAGTTTGATTAGTATGTCACTGAATAAGTAAATTAACTTAATTAGAATTGGTATTTTTATTATATTGGCTTGCCCTTTTATTGATATTTAGTCATTTCAGTCATCTTTTGACTCTTCCTGGCCTCATTCAGGTTTTTCTTGACAAAGATTCTGGAGAGGTTTGCCATTTCCTTTTACATCTCATGTCACAGATGAGGAATTGAGGCTAACAGGGTTAAGTGATTTCCCCAGGATCACATAGTTAGTGTTTGAAGCCAGATTTGAACTCAGGAAGATGAGTCATCTTGACTCCAGGACTGTCAGTCTATCCATTGTATCCCCTAGTGCCCCTGGCTTGGCCTACTTATGCACAATTAATATTTTTCTAATTATTTAGATCCATCTTTATTTGCATAAAAAGTGTTTCATGACTGTATGCATGTAATCACTCGATTAGCCTTGTCAGGTAGACTCCCAAGTATTTTATATTATCTCCAGTTATTTTAAATTAAATTTATATTTCTTCCTGCCAGTTTTAATTGGTAGAATATAGAGATGCTGATGATTTATGAATTTTTCTTTTATAACCTATGACTTTGCTGAAGTTGTCGGTTGTTTCAATGAATTTTTTACTTAATTCTCTAGGGTTCACTAAGTATATTATCATATCATTTGTAAAGAGTGAAAGTTTTGTTTCCTTATTGCCTATTTTCATTTCTTCAATATCCATTTCTTGTCTAATAACTATAGCTAGCTTATCTACATTATTGAATAATAGTACTGATAATGGACATCCTTACCTCACTCCTGATCTTAATGGGAATGCTTTAAGGTTATCCCTATTATAGATAATGCTTGCTCTTGGTTTTATATACATACTACTTATTTTAAGAAAGGTTCCATGGACTCCTATGCTTCCTAGTATTTTTAATAGGAACAAGTTTTGTATTTTGTCAAAGGGTTTGTCTGCATCTTTTGATATAATCATATGATTTTTGTTGTTATTATTATTGTTGTAGTCAATTATGCTGAAAATTTTCCTAATATTGAACTAGCCCTGCATTCCTGGTTTAAATGCCTTTTGATAGTATATGATCTCTGTGATAGATTACTATAATTTCCTTGATATTTAAAATGCTTGCATTAATATTCATTAAGGAGAATGTCTATGGCTTTCTTTCTCTGTTTTTGCTCTTCCTGATTTAGGTATCAAAATCCTATTTGTGTCATAAAAGGAATTATGTAGGACCTCTTTATCTACTTTTTCAAAGATTTTATATAGTATTGGGTATATATTTTTTTCCTTTAATGATAAATCCTTCTGGTTCTGGGGATTTTTTCTTAGGTTACTCACTGATGGTAATTTAATTTCTTTTTCTAAGATAGGGTTTTTAAACTGTTTTATGTCCTCTTCAGCTAATCTAGGTAGTTAATATTTTTGTAAGAACTAATCCATTACACTTGGATTGTCAGCTTTATTGGCATATGATTGGGTGAAATAACTCCTAGTAATTGCTTTGACTTCATCTCCATTGTGGGTACATTCACCCTTTTAATTTTTGATACTAGTAATATTTGTTATTTGTTTTTTTCTTCCCTTTTTAAAAATCAAATTAACCAATGGTTTATGTATTTTGTTATTTTTTTTTCAAAAAAACAGGTCCTACTTTTGTTTATTAATTTACTTTTTAAATTTAAAGTTTATTAATATCTCCTTTAATTTTTAGGATTTTCAATTTGGTACTTAACTAGGGATTTTTAATTTGTTCATTTTCACTATGACTGTTTGTTAATGTGGGGGGAGGCTCTGATACTCTAAAATTCTATTTGAGTTCTTATTTTAAAGTTGTTTGAAGGGGAATGATGGTTAAACTTGGTGAAGGGTTTCTCTGTCATCTTGTCCCCAAAAGTTCTCCCTCCCTTATCTTTTATATTTGTGTTTCTTGTTCCTGACTGCCTATCCAAACTTTGTCCTATGTTTTGACATGTCCTTACTATCTGTGACATTCTGTTTTTTTTTTAAGGAGAAGTATAAAAAATATTGTAGTATTAATTCCCCCAGATTGCCTGGGGATCCCCTTTTTCATTATTTCAGGGTGAAATAATACATCAAAATCTACATTTACAGGAGGGACTAACAGTCACACCCAATTGGGTGGAGTAATCTATTTAATCTGGGCAGTAAATGAGCCTAACACTCATCAAAATTGGCACAAAGACCTCATTCTCATTAGAATTGGCTCAAGGAGGGAATAATGGACACACTCAATTGGGTGGAGTAATCTCTCTAACCCTGCAGGAAAATAGGAGTGGAAGGGGATAAAGAGAGAGGGGCAAAAGAAGGGCAGAGGCGGGGAGGGGACAGACAGAAGCAAATCCCTTTTGAAGAGGGATAGGATGAAAGAAGATGGATAATAGAATAAATATCATGGGGAAGGGAATAGAATGGAAGGGAAATAATTAACCATAGTAATCATGAAAAAGAGAAAAGGGGGAAAAATTGTACAAAAAATATTTGTAGCAACTCTTGGTGGAGGCTAAGAACTGAGAATCAAGGGAATGTCCATCAATTGAGGAATGAAGGAAAAAGCTGTGCTATATGATTGTAGTGGAATGGTCTTGTGCTACAGGAAATGACAAATAGGATGATCCCCCCAAAACCCTGAAAGACTAATGAAGAGCTGAGAGGACATTGTGCGTTCAGTGAGAAATTGTGAATGACTTTACTCTCAGCAGTACAATGATCCAAGACAATCCCAAGGAACTAATGAGGAAGCTTACTATGCACTCCTATAGAAAGAACTGATAAAAAGAAAATTGTGGATTGTACATATATATCTGATTGCAATCTTGTGGAGGGGAGAGGAAAGGGAAGGAGGGAGGGAGAAAAATTTGGAACTCTAAATCTTATGAAAATGAATGTTGAAAAGTACCCTTACATGTAAATGGAAAATAAAATAAATGTTTGTTGCTAAAAAAAAAAAAATCTACATTTACAAAAATTGTTCCTGCAGGTAGGTCATAGATACTGCATGCTTTTTTTCAACAGAATAAATTATATATCCAGGGCATTCTGCCACTTTACAGGCTGGAAAAAACAACAAAACAAAACAAAACAATGCTTCCCTGGAAACTGGGCTAAGATAAAGAAAGCTATCCACTGCTGAATTAAACTCCAAGGACACTTTATTAAAGACATTAAGACAATAATTTCCCAACATTCACTTGCTTATTTTATCAAACAGAAAGTTTTTTTCTAGATATAAACAATTTTTGTTAAACTATAATACAGTGGGAGTAAAAATGAACTGAGAAGTTTCTGTTGCACAACAGCAAAGGAAGCTCCCACAAAAATGTTTACCAAACATTTCCTTCTTTTTTCTTGTGTCCCAGGTTCCATTCTTACTCTTCATAAAACTGATTTTTTTTTAAGAATGTTGATATTTCAAGTTTCTCTTCCTTTCTGTTAAAATCTCTATAATTTGGCTGCATGTACAAATTCATTAGCTGGAAGTCCCATCTTTGGCAGCATACAGTGATCGTAAAGTCTGAACAACTTTATTAGTCAGCACATTCTGGTTCTTTATAACAAGTTTAGTGGTTGTCCCTCATCCCAAAAGTGCTTTCCCTCCTCATTTCTCTGCCTTTTGGATTCCTTAGTTGCCTTCAATAGTTGGGAGAGAGAAAGCAAACATGGTTGTGTTAGATTCAACTTGAATGAGTGGCTATTAGAGAGTGTTGTATTTTACTTCTTCCCCACATCTGAGTTGTTAATCACAAACCCCTTGGGGATTCCAACTTTGGATAACAGTGCATTAAAATGTACATTTTTAGCACATTGATCATGTCTGGAGGAAACAGATACTTGCACATAAACACAAATCACACATCACCGTTTTTCCTGTAGATTTTACTTACTAAAAGTCACACATGACCAACAGGAGGAAGATTTCATGATTTGTCAATTAAAATTCATTTCAGCTGTTATCTTGGTATATAATTGTTAAATAACAATGGTGATCATTTATATTGTGCCTTAATGTTAACAAAATACTTTGCAAATTATCTCATTTGAGACTCATAACAATTTTATGAAGTAGATTCTAAAGGAATTATTATCTCCATTTTAAAATGAAGGCATTCTGAGAAGTTAAATGATTTGCCTATAGTCACACAACAATTAAGTACAAGGAGTGGAATTTGAACCTAGGTTTTCCTAACTGCAAGTCCAAAGCTCTTTCTAATATGCCATGCTGTATTAGGAAAATATTTTTATCTTTTTGTCCTCACTTACCTTTTACATTTTGTAAGATGGAGAGCATTGGAATATAGTTTAGCTATGGACGGAACAAATATCTGTTGTTGGTAGTGCTGGTGCTGGAGGGTTGTTTGGTTAAGTGACAAACAGAAAGGCTTTTGTATTTCAAAGACTGCATATTATAATCCTCTCCCTATATCTCAGTGGATTCTCCAGCTCTACTTATATTTTCATGTCCAAAGTCACAAGCATGCTCTTTGATACAGAAGGCTACCTTTGAATAGCAGCATGGTGCTAGGGTGAGCTGCCAAGCTTAGAACTAGTTGCTACTTGATAACAGCACAACAGAGCACAGCTGCTGAATGAATAGTTGACATGAACACAACTGGGTGTTATACAAAGCAGTTTTAGCTTCATACCCCTGATGTATACTGACATTCTTGTAAATAAAGAACAAGTTTCATCATTGAAGGAGAAAACAACTGGAAAATCCCTCTTTATGTATGAGGGGAATTGAAAATTATTGATCTATTAAAAATGCTGAGTATAATTAACGCCTGCTTTTCCTTCCTGTCATTCAAGTAGTCAGTCAATCAAGAAGGCAGCTCTTGAAGTTTACTTGCAAGTAAACTGCAGATTGCTGTGTCAACTTCAGCCTGCAAGTGATAGATTGTGTGCCCAAGCTTTACATCTTTTTTTTTCTTTTTCTTTTTCTTTTTTTTTTCTTTGTGGAGCAATGGGGGTTAAGTGACTTGTCCAGGGTCACACAGCTAGTATATGTGAAGTTTCTGAAGCCAGATTTGAACTCAAGTCCTCTTGAATCCAGGGCCAGTGCTTTATCCACTATACCACCTAGCTGTCCCCCAAGCTTTGCATCTCACAGAAAAATGGTTTATCCTTAGCTAAATTAGATTTTTTTTCAGATTTTGGACCACTGTGTACCAACAAGAAATATACAGGAAAAATTAGGAGTAGCTTTAGAGGGAAGTCACTAATATGAAGGAGTACTAGAAGAAGATGCTTTAGCAGAAACTTGAAGGAAGCCAGGGAAGTGTGAGGCAGAGATGAGGAAGGAGAGAGTTCCAGGTTTGGAAGATAGCCAATGAAAATAGACAAGAGTGGAGAAATGGTTAGTGCTATATCCAAGGAACAGCAAAATAGTATCACTGAATTGCAGAATACATATAAGAGAGTAAAGTTTAAGGGAACTTGAAATGTAGGAAAGGGCCAAGTTTTTAAAGTTTAGTGCTTTGTTCACATTGCATCTTTTTAATTGTTCTGAATGAAACATGGCCAATAAAGTGACCGATCCTACTGGGCAATATCAGTTAAAGGGTGGGTTATATTTCTTAAAGTCTTTTTTTTTCTTTTTTGTTAAAAGCAATATGAAAGAATGGTTCTCCCTACTCATCCCAAGTAATTTTTTAAAAAGTGAGGTCACTCAAAAATAGTTATAGAGAAAATTGCTCGGGGCAGCTAGGTAGTGCAGTGGATAAAGCACTGGCCCTCAGGAGGACCTGAGTTCAAATCAGGTCTCAGACACTTGACACTTAATAGCTGTGTGACCCTGGACAAGTCACTTAACCCTCATTGCCCCGCCAAAAAAAAAAAAAAAAGAAAGAAAATTGCTTAAACTTTTTGACAATTAGATTTCAATTAATTTGTTCAAAATATTTTATGTCAGCTATTATATATATAAGTTGTACATATGAAAATCATAAAATATTTTATAAAATTATCTATTGTTATTTATTTATATCATATATGTTAAGATTTTATGTCATAGGGCAGATGCTAAAGAGAGGGAATTTACTCACTGGAAATTCCCCAAATAAGCCAAATCACAGATACTTTCTTTTACATTTTTGAGATTTATTTAATGTTATTATAAAATTATAATTTAAATAAAAGAGTTAAGAAAATTATTTGCATATGTTTTAAAGTTAAAAACATTAATATATATATATATACACACACATATATATACTATATTCACACACACACACACACACACACACACACACACACACACACACACACACACACACACCCGTGCGTGCGCGCAAATATATATATCTATTTCTACATCTCTCTCTCTCCCTCTCTCTCTCTGGAGAACATTTTAAAATTGAGTTTGGAAATCACTGGTTCAAATCTCGCAATCTGAAAATGAAAAATTAAAATGTTTGGAATTCTCAATTAAGGGAAATAAATGTTAGACTTTTCCACAATCCAATAGCATAGCACATATAGGAGAAGTAGAAGTTAGTACTTGTTGTTTGGTCATTTTTTCAGTCATGTTTGACTCTTCATGACCCCATATGGGGTGTTCTTGGCAAATTTGCTTGAGTGGTTTGGCATTTCCTTCTTCAGCTCATTTTACAAATGAGGAAACTAAGGCAAATGAGGTTAAATTATTTTTTTTAGGGTCACACAGCTAGTAAGTGTCTGAGACAAATTTGATAGCAGCTCTTTTTGTTTGTTTTTTTTTGTTTTTGTGTTCTTTTGTGGGGCAATGGGGGTTAATTGATTTGCCCAGGGTCACACAGCTAGTAAATGTCAAGTGTCTGAGGCTGGATTTGAACTCAGGTCCTCCTGAATCTAAGGCCAGTGCTTTATCCACTGCACCACCTAGCTGTCCCTCTGAGACAAATTTGAAGTGAGGAAGATGAGTCTTCCTGACTACAGATCTGTTGCTCTATGCATCATGGTACCACCTAGCTGTTCCAGAAGTCAGGAGGCTTGTATTCATTCTGGTTCTGCAACTTACCAGCTGTGTGACTTTGGTCAAGGCAATTAATATTTCTTGTTCATGATTTTTCTACTTTTAAATGAAGTGGTTTTTTGATTTAACATCTTTTATTTCTGTGGAATAATTTTTGAATGTATATCATATGCAAGATATTCTACTAAGTATGATGGCTAGGAGGGATGAAATGCAAACAAATTTAAGATGGAAGCTCCCAAAGTCATCTAGTCCAACCCTACAGATAATAAAATGGAAGGCCACTTGGCCAAAGTCTCATAGGTAATAAAGAGCAGAACCAGCTCTCAAACCTAGGTCATCTAACTCCAGGTCTTACACTTTCTACTACCACAGAGATCTGGGTTCAGACTTCAAGGTATTTGAAATCTGCTTTCAGAGAAAAAAACATAAATACATTTAAAAAATTACGAGTCATTTGTAGTTGGTCCTTAATGAGTGTAGCTATGTCAGAGTTCAGGAATAGGTAGAGATTCTAATCTATTAAGATGGTCAGTGAAACCATTTCCAAAAAAATATTTCAAGCTTGTCCTGGGAAAGTGAGTATTGGATAGAACAGGGAGAGGAGAGGCCATTCCACTCTGGGAAAATGTGTTTTCGTGTCACTAAAATGAAAACCAGACTTCCTGGAGTGATTATTTTGTGTAGCAGAAGTGTGAAAGATATTTTTGGAAATTTAAGGTAGGATCAATATGAGGGAACTTTCAAATTCTAATGCAAAAGAGTGTGGAATTTGCATGCATTGGGGAGTCACTGAAGATTTTTCCATCATGAAAGCAAGATGATAGATTATTTTATTTTTTTATAACAATTTGTCTTTTTATTTAGTACTTCTACAAATTAAGCCTTAACAGAAAATTTCCGAAGAGGGTACAGGCATTCCTTCCTCTGCTGTTTTTTGTCTTCAGGCTTTCCTTGTGCTTATTAACTGTGTCTTCTTGGGCCAAAGGTCCAAGGGCTTATATTTCTTGCCCTTATAGAATTTCCTGAGGTTTTCTTTCTGTGTCTGGTTGATGACGAAAGGACTCGGGCAATAGATTTTCGGACAACTTGGATCTTAGATAGCTTGGATGTAGCTCCTCCAGTGACCTTAGCCACTCTCCATTGGGAAAGTTCCACCTTTAAATCATCTAACTGTTTAAGTAGCTCCTCCTTCTTGTTCCGACGAAGATTCCTGGCCTTGATTTTTGCCATGATTGAAGATACGACAGACCACCACTGGATCCAAGGAGAAAGGATGATAGGTTATTTATTTATTTATTTATTTTTGCAGGGCAATGGGAGTTAAGTGACTTGCCCAGGTTCACACAGCTAGTAAGTATCAAGTGTCTGAGGCTGGATTTGAACTCAGGTACTCCTGAATCCAGGGTTGGTGCTTTATCCACTGCGCCACCTAGCTGCCCCTGATAGGTTATTTTTTAAAAAAACTCTCTTGCATTTGTCACAATGTCTTGCTCAAATATAATTCATAAATTTTTGTTTCTTGTTTAATAATTTAAAAATAGTGCTCAACAATGTAAAGGAATTATTAGAGTGGAAAATGCTCAGAAGTGGAAGAATGATTTAAGAAGATTACTACAATAATTTGTGGGTCAATTGATAAATGCCTTAAAAAGAATGATGGTAATGGGAATAGCATGGGTGTTAGAGAAATTGTGAAGAAAGAGTTGTTGCTATTTTTTTTTCTGTCTTTCATTCTTGAAGAGGATCAATGACATCATGAAGGTGATGTCTTGTGTTGAATGTGAATTGGTTATGAGTGAGGCAGAACTATGCAAAGTTGAGACAAAAGAGCTCAATTTACCATCACAAAGATATCACATTCAGTTACTTGACCCCATATGGGGTCATGACCCAAAGTTTAAGAAGCTAGGCTCTAGAAAATCATTAGGACCTTGCCTGTAAGGACAGGTATGTGGTAGGACCAATATTCCTGAAGCAGCTTCAATGACCATAACATAAAATTCTTCTCTGGTGTAACCTGCTTTTTCTCAGCTTCCCTGATAAAGATTCCTAGTCTGGGGACATAAAACATCCCAACCTCATATAGTTTCCACCCCTCAGACTTGGTAGGTGCTTGAGACTCTGTGAAGCACTATTCACTGATGACCAACCAGATGCATTTCCAGATGGAAATGAAAGAGTCTATGTCCAGGGTGGCCTCTGTATCCTTGTCAGATATCTTTGTTGTGATAGGGCAAAATAAACTTCTCTTCTCTTTACCATACAGTGACTTTTGAGTGCCTCAGTTCATCCCAACATCCAACCAAAACTAAGAACATGTTGGTTTTAGAGCTGCACCTACAACAAAAACATCTCACAGTTATGCCACCTGAAATGTGCAAGAACTACAAATTCATTTTTTAGCTCTGAGCTTAGGGCAAGAGTCCAACAACTCAGTTTATGCTTGTATGCTAGTGACACTCATTAAGGAGTTCCAAAGACAAAGGAGTGAAAGCAAGAAGCAAAGTGTTATTTTCAGTAGAATATCATGAAAGATCAACCTGCCTGCTCTGAGAAATGCAGTCTGAGCTATCCAAGGTTTCAGTCTTCCAAGTCCCCTCCTAGGGTTTTCATTTTCTCTGGCTGGTTTATTTGCTAAATTTGGGGGTGATCTTACTCTGTGTTCTCTGGTTCCAACTGACAGAGTCCCTGAGAATAATTAGCCTTTCTTTGACATGCCACTGCATTCATGGCAGCTGTCGAGCTGTCATGAAAAGTTTCTTTGATGCCTTCTGGTGCATCTGATAAAGAGGTATACACACTAATCAGTGTCTATTTGGAATCCCCTCTAGTTTCAGCTTCAGTTTTCATCTTGAGCCTGTGGCTGTGTATATGGCTCCAAAACAAATTATTCCACCATCTTTGAGAGGCCACAATCTATCTTTAGATACATGTATTTTAAAACCTGCTGTGGGCCTATGACCCGACTAAGTGACTGACTTTCACTAGCAGCAAATGTTTCCTCAGAATAGGATCATAAATTTAGATCTGGAAGGGACCTCTGAGACTACCTAGTAAAGCTCCTTCATCTTGCAGAAAAAAAAAATTGAAGCCCCAGTTGGTTAAGTGACTTATTCAAAGTGATTCAAGTAGTAAGGCACAGAAGTAGGATTGCAAGCCTGATACCAAATTCAATGATTGAAAAAGGGCTGTGGATTTGGAGTCTGAAAGAATTTTGCTTTTGTCACTTATTACTTGGGTGATTTGAAGCAAGTCACTTGGACTCTCTGGGTTTCAGTTTTGTCCTCTCAAAATGAACAGATTGGACTACATGATCTCTGGCATCACGTGTTATAAACATGACACTTGCTACTACAGCAATTTAGAGGAGTTGGTGAAACAATGCATTGGTAGAAAGAAAAATGCTGACTTGCATCTGAATACCTTTCAGATGATGAAATTCATACTCTGTGGCCCTCCTTCACAGGGATTTCCACTTGAGAGTTGGCAAAGAGACTCATAGGATTTTGGAATTAATTTTACGGAAGAGGAAACAGGTTCAAGAGGTTAAGTGATTTGCTCAAGGTCACACAGCCGGCTTATGATGGAACCAACACAGAGCCCTAGGAGGCCGACTCCCAATAAATGGTGCTCATTCCTGAGGGTATCACAAAACAAATATTATTTGCACTTTCTTCTGGGGCAAAATAACTTGCTCTCAGCATTCTCACCTCAAAGAAACATTGACAAAAATGAATATAGATGTTTTGGAAACTTTCAGCTTCTATCCATCTAAATAAAGTACTTATTGCAATTGTAATTGCAGGAATCTCTCATTTCAAAAGTGTTTCCAATTTTATGTGTATATTTTTATTCATATATGATGTGTTTATTTCTATGTACACACATATACACTCATATATAAATTTAATTTTGTTTCTACATACATATATATGCATGTACATAAACATATTTATAGTCAAGTTTGTTTTTATAGAAATATATATAGTTGTACATATACACATGTATACATTCAATTTGTTTATATATGCATATACATATGCTTATATACATTTAAATTTTATTTATATAAACATACTCATATTCATATATATGTACATTTTGTTTATATGTACAAATATATTTGGCCTGCTTATAGACCTTTTTATTGAAAATAGACATGCTATTTCAATAGCTTGCCAACATTTATAGGATCAAGGAAATCATCAAAAGAAGCACATTTTGAAACCAAAAATATTTGACCAAGAACCATCAGCTTTCAGCTTCAAGTTATTTTTAACTGAAACAGTGTGATGCTATGAAAATGTTGAGGGATTTGGAATCATATGACTGGAGATGACAGCCACTAACAAGCTGTGTGACCTTGGACAAATCATTTCCTATCTCAAGATATCTGTTTCCTCATTTTTGAAGTGAGAGGGCTGTACCCAATGAACTCTACGATTCCTTCCAGATCTATTCTTCTCACTGGATTCAATGAATACTTAGAAATCACAAGAAGCCTCACTGTAAAGTTGACCACAGACATCAAACTTTTCAGGCAACAGCAACTCTGAAAAATCATCTAGTAGTTCATAGAAGGGTAATGGTCTACTTCAATTATATCAATCAAGAAGCATTAATTAAAGGGTCACTATGTGCTGAGATGTGTGTTTAAAAATTCCATTGCAAAAAACAAAAGCTGCCCTTGCCTTAGGGAGATTACATTCTAATAGAGATTGAATGTAAGCACTCATGTAAATACAAAATATATATAGAAAGTATATGGAAGATGATCTTCATGGGAAGTCTCTAGAGGAAAAGGGAGAATAAAACTGGAAAAGGCTTCCTGCAGAGGTGGCATTTGACCTAAATCTTGAAGGAGGTTAGAGAATCTAAGAATTGGAGGTGTGGTAAAATAATTGAATTTGACAGAAGCCCAAGGGTCCGACTTGATTGACTTAGTTGTGTTGGAATTAGGTGTGAATGAGGAACTACTAAGTACCCACTTAAAGGGAATTAGATTTTAGCCACACCTGGTCTGCCCTGTTAGCCAACTAGTTTAAATTTAGCCAATTCTGAGGAGAGTGTTTTCTCAGAGACTATGGACTTCAAGATCAACAGGAGACCACTCTCAGCTAAGCAGCTTGAAGAACCTCCCATTTCTGGGAGGAGGACAGGAAGTAGGAAGTGGAGGCTGGCAGATAGGATTTCTCTCTTTTGGTTTGAGACATTGGCTTGGTGGCAGGACTTCACGTGCACTGTTAGGAAAGCTAGGATTTCCATGCTATAAGGAATCTGTTCTCAATCTTTCTCTCTCTTCACTATCTTATATCTTTTAATAAACCCTTAAAAGCCTAAACTCCTGGTGAATTTATCAGTGATATTAGCCAGTTTCCCCCCAAAAGTGGGAGGGACAGATTAGAAACCACATTTAGATTTTTAAACAACAAAGAGGTGAAGAAAAAGATTATTCCAGGCTTGGGGGCAGGTGAGTACAAAAGTTGGGACATTAATATGGAGGGAACAGCAAATAGGCTACTGTAGCCTGATCATAGAGTAAGTGGCAGGGAGTTAGGTGTATGAAACCTGGAAAAGTAGAGGATTATTTATTATTATTATTATGGAGGGTTTTAAATGTTAAACAACATTTTATATATGATCATTGGGATAACAGGAAACCAAAGGATTTTGTTGAGTAAGAAGGGAATATGGTCATAGTTATCCTTTAGAAATATTACTTTGGAAAGTAAGAAAGGCTAGTTCTTCACTGTAGATGGGAATGATAGATGAAGTGATAGAGGGAATTATTTGAATAATATGCGGTTATTAGGAGAGGAAAATAGAGACATCTTACTGAGTTCCCTCCCTCCTTCCCTCTCTCTCTCTCTCTCTCTCTCTCTCTCTCTCTCTCTCTCTCTCTCTCTCTCTCTCTCTCTCTCTCTCTTTCTCTCTCTCTCTCTCTCTCTCTTCCTCCCTCCCTTCCTCCCCCCTCCCTTTTGTGAGGAATGATGTGAAGTCCTTAGCTAAGAGGATGGGGGTATCGGATCTGGTGGGAAGTTTGAGGAAGCATGAAAAGTTTTGAAATAGATGTTATGGTGTGCTGGATAGTGAATTAAGGAAGGATTGAAGGATTGCCTTACTGCTAAAAAGTTCCAGTTGATGTTATAAAGACAAATTTCTAGTGGGACCAATCAACATGTTTTCATGACTTTCTTCAGTTCTGTTTAGCAGCATTTGAATAAATATTGGGGAAGAAAATGGTGGGAGTAATCCAGGGTTGGGGATTGGTAATAAAACATGGGAGCAAACAATTTGAATGTAGTTGGTAGTTTGAAGTTGAACAGGTGCACCATGATATTGAGAGAAGTAAGCTCTTGAGATCAGAGATTTATTC
Organism: Dromiciops gliroides; assembly: GCF_019393635.1. Lineage (NCBI taxonomy): Eukaryota > Metazoa > Chordata > Mammalia > Microbiotheria > Microbiotheriidae > Dromiciops > Dromiciops gliroides. The sequence continues at coordinate 428,196,934 of NC_057864.1, read as the reverse complement.
TGAGCCTACACTAGGCACTTAATAAATTCTTGTGAATTGGTTGATGAGATGTAAGAGTGTCCATAGGATTAAATAATATATCAGAATTTACTGAAATATGCTGTAGGGAATATGAATGTAGATAAAGGAATATCTAGGAATTTCTATGACTATAGTCATACATTTAGGGTCTAGCTTATGACAGCATAGATGAGATTAATTAGAAAAAAATGAATACAAAAAAAGTGATTACAAAATCTACTAGTCTCTGACATTGCATAATATGTAAAAATATGTAACTAGAAAATAAAGAAGAATCAGCTATTTCTTTATTTTGGAGGCATGGATGTTCTCACCATAAAAGGTCCAATCATGTGTAGTCAAGCCTCACAAGCACACTAACTTCAAGTCCCATTTTACAATATGACAGATTAATAATTCAAATTGCTTTTCACCTGCTTTATTTGACCTGCAGGTAGAATTGCATACTGGAATTGCATCTGGTATATGGGAAATATCCTATTCGTTTGTCACAGGACTAACATGATTCCAGTGATTTGGTTAAGTAATGGCACATCTCTTTCATGATGCATGCTTCAATTATTCACTGTGTTTCAAGAATCATTTATGGGAATAATGTCAGAGTTGTGTATGCCACTGATAACAGGCACTTCCGACCATGTACCATGAAAAGCTTTAATTTAGTCCTTCGGGATTGATTTTTGCTTTTCAAGTTTCTGGTCACTTTAGCCATTACTCCATAATTGACTTCATAAGAAATGCTTAATAAGCAAAAACACTTTTTCTTTGCCCCTTCCTGACCTGCATCTATTGGCAAATTACTATCATGCTTTCAATGAGGCATATGCATGACTGGCTCTTAGAATACAAACCTATTAAGGATTCCTGCTGAACTGAAGGATTCCTGCATAGTAAATTGAAAACCAGTGTGTGCTAATATTTAGTCCTCTTTGCCTCCTCAATGGCTTGACTTCATGATTCCTGTTTTCAGTGTGGTGGACAGGAGAAAGCGCACTAGGTTTGGACATCCACGGCTGGCTTTGTGTTTTTACTACTGGCATGACCTTGGGCCTGTTATTCAACCTTTTATACATCCTCAACTTCCTCATATATGGAGATTTGACTAGATGACAATGGAGGACCCAATCATTTCTAAATGTATGATCCAATAAAAATGTGGGCTGTCTGTAAGACAACAATTTTAGAAAAGTTTTCCTGATACTTTGAAGAATAACAAAATGGTTTTGGAGCAGTGGGGAAGGGGAGTCTTATGGAGCTACAGGGTTGTTTGTGTTAGAATCTTCTTCCTCTCTTGCATTATAAAATGGGAAAGATTAAGTGAATGAATGAAAGTTAATGAAAAAAAAAACATGTAAAAATATGCTTGCCAAGTACTAGGTACTGTGTCATACACCGAGGATACAATTATGAAAGCAAGTCAGTCACTCCCTTTAAGGACCTTATATTCTCATAGGAGACAATAGATACTGGGGAGTGGTGGCCAGGGAAAGAAATATGAAAGATGGTGATTGAAAACATAGGAGAATTGACATGATCTTTCCAGAAAAAAAAATGGAATTGATTACAGTTTCCAGAGAAAGAGATGAAAGGAAAGAGGGACTAATCATGTGGTTGGAGTGAAAACAACAAGGTTCTAAGATGAAAGTTTAGATCTGAGCCAAACACCATTGTACTAAGATATTTTTAGATATTGAAAGACAGTTGTCAGATATTATAAGAGGTTTAGATATACATATTTCTATATGGAAATGCCCATATATGTATAAACATCTTTGTGTGTATATTTGAATGTGTATATGTGTGTGTTTATTTTCTAATTCAGATATGTTCAGGTTTTTGTTTGGGTTTTCTACAATAGACTATAGCCAACTGACCATAAGTATATTATTACGTATGTAAATAATGAGCAAATTATCCAAATGCATTCCTAAGAACCTAATAAAATGACATTTAGTCCCATTTTCTCTGATACTCTATGTAGATGAAGAGAATGAATGGTACTGACAGGAAGGACATTTACTACCTGATACAATCACAGCTATCTAGTCTGAGGTATTACTCCAATCATATTTTTAGTCATCTCGGGACCTATTCTTCAGGTCTGAAGGACTTGTCTACCAGCCACTCTGGAAACCTCTTTGAGATTCATAATAAGAATGAAATACTGCCTTTTGCCTCTGGGCTATAAGTTTGAGAATTCTGAACACTGCCAGAGAACTAGAAGATCCTTAGCAGATAGTATATAATAAATGGCAGATCCATTACGATAATAGGGCACTTTGCTCTAGTCATACTAGGGAGAATAAAAGCTGCCTCTCCAGCAGCCATGCCACTGGAATTGAAACCATGCCCTAGAGGCTTTTAACCCTTTTATCTCCAGAACTTCCACTACCGGGATCCTCCTTCCCCACTTGGTGAGTGCTTTACTTGGCACACTATTTAAGGCAATCCACAGTCATGCTTCATTCCCTATTCTTCAGATACCTTCTCAGGAGAATCTCCAGCAACCTTGTCACTGTAGGTGTGTATGGCCCACTATATTTCTGGTTTTAGGATCACAAAAAATTCTGCCATTACTCCTAGTAAGTGTGCAGTCTATGGGTCTGCTCCCCCAGAGCCCTAATTATACCACCCCTAAAATTCCAATGCAAAATGACTCTCCCTGGCCTTCATTCCTGTCTTTTTTGGCATATGTATCTCCAACACTTAGCATAGTTATTGGCATATAGTATATCCTTAATAAATGTTTTTTCTCCCTCTCTCCTTTCCCTCCTTCCCTCCTTCCTTCCTTCCTCTCTCCCTCCCTCCTTCCTCCCTTCCTTCCTTCCTCCCTTCCTTCCTTCCTTCCTTCCTTCCTTCCTTCCTTCCTTCCTTCCTTCCTTCCTTCCTTCCTTCCTTCCTTCCTTCCTTCCTCTCTCTCTCCCTCCCTCCCTTCCTTTGTTCCTTCTCTGAAACCTAACTAATTTTTTACTAGTTTAAGATACAAAAGATTTATTAGTTCCTTTTGTGTGAGAGACTTTAGTATAAAGAAGAAAGGAAGACTGAAGGCATTGAACACCTAAACTGGGATAGGAAAGGGAAAGGAGTTGGTAAGGAGAGAAGAGATGTTTAATGAAAGTATACTTCAAAAGTTTATGGGTATCTAGTTTCTAAGACTGGGATTTAACTAGAGATATTTTAATTCCCTGGCTTTATTTTATCTGTTAAGGAATCTTATAATGGCTGAAAAGACACTGCCCTAATATTATGGATGGATCCTATCTTAGCTATATGATTGAAGTTCAATAATTGTATCCATAACCAAATTTTGGTTTTCTTTTTTTTTTTTTAAGTAAGGCAATTGGGGTTAAGTGACTTGCCCAAGGTCACACAGTTAGTAAGTGTTAAGTGTCTGAGGCCAGATTTGAACTCAGGTACTCCTGAATTCAGGGCCAGTGCTCTATCCACTGTGCCATCTAGCTGCCCCATAATTGTGGTTTTCTTGAAAATTATTCCACAATTAGCATTCCTTTGATTAAGAAAAAATATGAATTTTCATATTATAGGAAAATAGATAAGAAAGTTTTGTATAAGGAGAGCTTTATGGAATGGTAACCAAATATTCAACTTAGAAGGCCTAAGGTCAAATCATGGCTTCACCAGTCATTAACTGAATGCATTTGGGTAAAGTTCAGAATTTCTGTGTTTATTTTGTCACTACAAATTGAGGTTAATGATGCTCTACCTAACTCATCAGGTTGTTGAAAGAACTCAATGAACTAATTTGCATAAAGTCATTTTGGGCACTCTATATAAATGAAAGCTATCATTAATCAATATTTATTTTTGTCATATTGTTTCTTTCCACAGTAAATACTCATGGAGTCTATCATCTGTTAAGCAGCCATACTTATTCATTGCTATGGCTCCATGTAGTTGTTATTCTGCCTTATTATTGAATGAATAGGAGACCTCAACTCTTGTTGCAAAAAATCAATTTCCCTGCTTCCACTTCTCTGAAAAGTAGGCTAAACATGTTAAACATTCTTAAGTAAATGTCTTAAAATTTATAGAATTATAGATTCATAGATTTGGAGGTAAAAGGGAGCTCAGAGGTCAGCTACTTCAAGACTTTCATTTTAAAATCATGGAAACTAAGACCCAGAGAGGTTAATTGACCTCAGGGTCATATAACTAGTAAAAAGTCAGTCAGTCAATAAACATTTGTTAAACTTAAACTATGTGTCAGGTACTGTGATAAGTTCTAGAGTCAAAAAGGAGCAAAATACTGTCCCTACCCTGAGGAAACTCACAATCTAATGGAGGAGGCACATGTGTATAAATTAAAAAACAAACAAATATGCATATATAACCTATACACAGTATAAGCAGAAAATTAAGAGAAGGTAGGAACTGGAATTTAGATAGGTTGGGAAAGACTTCCTTTAAAAGGTGGGATTTTATTTGGGGATTGAAGGCAGACAGGGAAGTCAGTAGGTGAAAATGAGAAAGAAGAGCATTTAAGGCATAGGGGACAGGCAGAGAAAATGCCCAGAGCAAAGAGATGGAGTGTCTTGTTGGTGGAACGAGGAGATCAGTGGCAAAAGAACAAAGGATATGTTGTGTGTGTGGAGGTAAAGTATAAGAAAACTGGAAAGGTAGTATGTATGGGGGTGGGATGGGATGAGAATGGAGATCTAGGTTATGAAAGGCTTTGAATGTCAAGCAGAATTTCATATTTCTTTCTGTAAGTACTAGGGAGCCATGGGGATTTATTGAGTAGTGGGATTACATAATTGGAGATGTGCTTTAGGAAAATCATTTCAGTGGCTGAATAGAGGATGGATTGAAATGGGGAGAGACTTGAGGCAGCATACCCATCAGCAGATTATTGTAATACTCCAGGCATGAGGTGATGATGGCCTGCACCAAAGTTTTGGTAATATCAGAGGAAAGAAGGGGTTATATTTGAAAAATGTCACGAAGGTGAAATCTAGGATCCCAAGACAGGTCTTCTGATTCCAAAACCAATACTTTTTTTTGTTGGGCAATGAGGGTTAAGTCACTTTCCCAAGGTCACACAGCTAGTAAGTGTCAAGTGTCTGAGGTCAGATTTGAACTCAGGTCCTCCCAACTCCAGGGCCGGTGCTCTATCCACTGCACCACCTACCTGCCCCTCAAAACCAATACTTTTTTAGTGCATGAACCATGGCTATCTCTTAACTGATGATCTCTAAAACCCAATTAAGGCTGCATTTTTTCTCATAATGTCAGAGTTCTTTTGTCACCCCTTTCTCACTCCTCTTCTGCATAAACCTAACTGCAGCACTAGATTTCAACAAATCTAGTCCTGCAAATAATTCACCAAGAGTCCTTTTACCCAAAAGAATGGATTTTGTTTTGTCAAGTAGGGTTCACTGGTTATGACTGTCACACTGCAGTCCTTCAGCCTGGCTTTCCCCTTGAGAAGGTATCATTGCTACATTTTGTCAGCTCTTCTCTCCAAGTGAAGGGGCAGTTTCCCATTTGTTGATCACTGATAAAGCAGAAGAATTCACTGATGCATTTCAGCTTGTGAATGCAAGGTTTGTTGGGGTTAGCTGACAAATCACTTGGGTTGTATTCCTGTCAGATGATAATGTTGTCCTAAATCTGAAGGCATTTTATCAACTCATTTCTTGATTTCATTTCTTTGAACCCTGTTCTGTCTCAGACAAATCCCATTCTACAAGAATATGGTTATTATGCACAGACATCTGGAGAGACACTCAATCCATTTGTGGAAAGTAGGATTACCTCTAAGGGAAATCAAAACAATGTGAGATCTAAAGGAGGGAATTACAAAAGGTGATCTAATAACGTCTAAGCCTCATTCAAACAGAAGCAGTGACCAGGGCACTGAACCCAAGGGGAAAATTGGGGACTCAAGAAGTACTAGGCTTAGAAGTCCTAGCAAGAAATTGTAGTTATATCAGTCAAAAAAACACCAAGAGATCAGCAAGTCTTGAACAATTAGGTGGTACTGAGCAAGTAAAGACTGTGATAATGAATTGAGGAAGAAACAGCCAACCTGGAATCAATCTCTAACCCTCTCCTCCCTTTCTCTTTGCCTGATGAAAAATGGAATTCAGATAAACCTTTGCCTTGAGAATCTATAATAATTCGGTCACCAGATAGTTTGAAAAGATTCAACTTTTATTTGAATAATGTGACACTCTATCAAATGCATAGGAACTACAGGGCTATGGGATGTCTCCTAAACCAGGAAGGCAGCATGATCTTGTCTCTTCTAGACATGACTTCATTTCCCATAAACCCCAGGAATTACAATAACACTTATTTTAATATGGCCCAGCTGAGCTATACTCAGGTATAGCCACAATAAAAGTATATTGGCCAATAACACCAAAATGCCTGACTTGACTAGGATCATAGATTTTAGACCTAAAAGAAACCTGAAAAACCATCTACCCTCATTTTACGGATGTGGAAACTGAGACACAGAGAGGTTAAATAACTTTACCCAAGTTCACATGTGTATGGAGCAAACTGCCTCAGTTTACCCAAATAACTTGAGGAGATCACCAAGTCAAGCGGAGACAGATTTATTACATTCCCATAGGAATGGGCAAGCTCAATGCCTGGGTCACGCCAGCTAATACATGTCTTGACCTTTTATAGGAATGTTGGTCATAGGGGAAGTCCCCATGCACACTAGGTCGAGCTCACAATCTAACATCCAATCCTGTCTCACCCAGGGTGCGTGTTCAGCTCATGATCAATGTATGGAGACATGCATACGTGTTCCAGGAACAAGGGGGAAAAGGGGAGGGGGAACAAGGTCAAACCAAAGGAAGAGGAAACAGGGGAGTGACAGTCAGATGTTTCAGATCTCACAGTTCCCACTGACTCCCCTCTCCCGGCCCCTGTCTCTAAAGATATTCAACCCGAACAACAGGAAGAGTCACTCAGGTGCTTCAGCACTGTTCTGCAGTCATGCCAATTCCAGAAGGATGACAGGGTCAAAATCCATCTTCGGTTATGTTGGAAAGAAAAGAATAATCCATTGTTGGGACCCCAGGGCCAAGGGGACTCCTCTCTGAGAAAAAGAGACATATCACTTAACATCTGATCTCAACTTAATTGCTGCATCCTGTGCTGAGCCCTGTCCTTTCTTCTTGAGTCCCGAGTATTGAATTGGTGGGCTAACTCCCTGACCCACTGACTGGGGTTCTGACACATGATGGATTGCAGACAAAACTAATATGTAGCTGACAAGTGGGGAGACTGAGCAGAAGTAAAAATACTATTAATTGGCAATAAAACTTAAAGGAGACAGTGAGAATTTGACAAGCAATAAACTTCTAAACTAACTATACTGGGGCAGGGCTGGGTACCTTCCAGACCCCATCCTCAGAGTTTAATCTGACTCAAATCCATAATCATATCATACACATGCATAAGTGAAAGGAATGACTCAGACATGCAGTTAGAAGCTGATCTATTGGAACCACAGTCTGATTGACTGAGATAAGAGAGCTGGGCTAGATAGACTCTGTTGGTCTTTTGGTCTCAGAAATGCAACATTCTTAATTTAACCATATCCTTTATTAGGTACTAAATGCCTTAATCTGTAAATAGACCCTTCCTGGACTATGTCTCTTCACATAGGCTTGTGTGTCATGTCAAGAGGGATTATTCATTATTGGCTTCCCTTTCAGTTAGGGAGTACTGAGCATTGTGTGGGAAGTGGGTGGTACCTAGCATCAGCCAAGTGAGGATTAGAGAATCTATTTTAGCCAGGCCCAAATATGGCACCATATTGGCCAGATATGCTTAGGAACTGGAGAAAGAAAAACATTTTGTGATAATATCTTCTAAATCATAAGTCCTTGGTGGGGGGCAGAAACCATATTTTGTCAATCAATAGTTTGTATTAATTAAGTACCTACACTATGTCAGGCACTATATGGGGTCCTGGGAATATAGCTACAAAAGATAATACCTACTTAAATTCTATAAGTTTTAGTGATCTCTGTATAGTGTATGTATGCATGCACGCACACATATGCATGTATGTTTATATGTGTATACACATGTGCTTTATATACATCATTGCAGGTACTCATGTTTATGTGCACATATGTGTGTGCATATTTATATGTATGTGTGTATACATCCTTTGCATAGATGCCTACCTGCTCAGTAAATGTTTGTTGAATGCATGAATGAATTCTGGCTACTCTAAAGACTTTTATCTGAACTGTCACCACATCAAATGTAAACAACATGCTTCTTTTTCCCCTGTCCCTTGAAGAGGTTTATCACCTCTCTAGGTAGAACTGAAAGATAAAGAGTAGTACAGGATGACTATCCAAGAGACAGTATGGTATAGAGGAAAGGGCACTGGGTGTAGAGTCAAGAAAACCCTGAATTTCTGTCTACTTTCAGACAATTACAAACTGTGAAATCTCAGCCAAGTTCACTTAGCCACTCAAGTGTCATTTCAGTCTCTTATCCTTAAAATGGGGATAGAAATAACATTGAAATTAAAGGGTAGTGGGGCAGCTAGATGGCACAGTAGATAAAGCACCAGCCTTGGATTCAGGAGGACCTGAGGTCAAATCTGACCTCAGACACTTGACACTTATTAGCTGTGTGACTCTGGGCAAGTCACTTAACCCCCATTGTCCCACAGGGAAAACAACAACAACAACAAAAGAACAAAAAACAAAAACAAAAATGAAATGAAAGGGTAGTTATGAGAATCAGATAATTAAATATGTATGTATGTGTATGTGTACACACACACAGTGTGTATATATATATGAATTTACATACATGTACATGCATACTTTTACATATACACATACAAATATGGATATATACATACACATATATGTTGTTGTTGTTCAGTTGTTTCAGTCATGTCCAACTATTCTTGATCCTATTTGGGGTTTTCTTGGTCAAGATACTGGAGTACTTTGCCATTTCCTTCTCCAACTTATTTTACAGATGAGGACACTGAGGCAACCAGGGATAACCAGTGACTAGCTGAGGATCACAGAGCTAGTAAGTGAAAGCAGATTTGAACTCAGGAAGATGAGTCTTTCTAACTCTAGGTCTGGTACTCTATCCATTGTACCATCTAGCCACCCCTACAAATACACACACATACACTCACACAAACACATACATGTGACATGGCTCTGTTGTACAGGCCATACTATATGTGGTGGGGGCACCACCTAGTCTCTCTCTGGGCTGGCTCATTCACTTCAATCTGAATTCATACTGGGAGGTCTACATTATCAGAGAAGGATCACTTCTATATCATTCCACTGAACCTTTCTCAGGTTATGAGAGTTAACCAGGTTATGGCAGAATACAATTGCCTTATTTACCACTGTAGTTCTTAAGTACCCATCTGTGATTTTCTATTGATATAAAATCAGCCACTCACAATGATGATACTATAAGATATTAAGTGTAATGATTTACATAACAAGATGATGAAAGTGATCATAATAGCCAGCATTTATAAAGGACTTTTAGTTTTGCAAAATGCTTTCTGTCGATTTTCCTCATTTCATCTTCCCAACAACCCTGGGAGGTAGTTTCTTAATAACTACTTGTTGATTGACAGTGGTGAGGAGGAGGATGTGCTATGATAATGCTCATCTCTATCACCAGCATATAAGCATCAACAACAGCAGCAATATCAAATATCATTTGAATGTTACCCTATGGAAATGAGGATGAGTCCACTTAAGGATAAACTTTCCAACAGTTAAAGCTATCTAAATGGAAAATGGGGCACTTTGGGAGGGTAAGGGTTTCCACTTCCCTGAAGGTTTTTGATCAGAGGCTAGATGACAACTGGTCAAGAATATTCTACAGAGATGGTATTCATCTTCTCACATGGGTTGGATTTAATGGCTTTGGACATTCTTCTCCACTATGAGGTACTCTGATTTTGTTATATCCTCTTCCCCTATTGCCCTCTTCTCACTCCGAACAGAGCATTGAGCAAAGGGAATTTTTCCTTAATCTAAAGAAACACCATAGTTGATGGCCGCATATTACTTATATTTTATTTTAAAGTTTATTAATTATAAATTAGAATAACTTATTGTCCTAATTTGGAATCTTCCTTGATATTATTAACTGAGTGGCATAGTAGAAACAGTGCTGGATCTGTAGTTAGGAAGACAAGCTCAAATTTTGTTAGTTATATAATACTGGGCTAGTGAAAACTTCTCACCCTCAATTTCTCATCTGTATATTGGAGATAATTATGTGAATAGCATTTACCTCGGAGTGTTGTTGTCAGGATCTAATAGCTCATGAGATAATTCAATTAATCAATCAATCAATAAACATTCATTAAGTTCCTACTATGTGCCAGGAACTATGCTAATGTCTGGGGATACAAATATGGAAAAGGAAATACAGTCCCAGTTTTCAAGGAGCTTACAATCTAATGGGGGGAAAGAGCCCACAGGAGAAAGCTGAACAGTTGAAGCCAGGGAGAGAAAGAGGGAGGCATGATGGAGTCAGAAAAATCTCAAAGGAGATATAAGAACTGAGGTGTCTCTTAAATGGAAGTTTGGAGTTCATGGTCACAACCTCCAATCAGAAAGGTGGAGAGTAGTGACAACCGCAGAATGCCACTTTACGATGAAATCTTAGAGAATGGTGAGATTATCACAATAATGAGTTTCCTGGGGCCCAGCAAAATTCTTTGCAAACTTTAAAGCTCTATATAAATGCTAGTTTGTAAAATGCATTTGTTACCCTTGGGAGCAGTAGTTTCTGATGCTTCCACAGTATACTGGACTTACATAGAGATGAGAAAACTCTGACAGGCATTGGGGTATGATGGATTGAGAGTTGGACTCAAAGTCTGGAATACCTGCATTCTGGTCCCACCTCCAGTGACAGGCACTGGCTGAGTGACTCTGCACAACTCAATTAACTTCTCAATGCCTCGGCCATCTTGCTTTGTGACATAGCGTTCTACCTCACAACTTTCCAATCCAAAAATAAAATAAAATAAGTAAAGTTCTAGGAATCTCAGATCTCAGAAATTCATGTGGAATCAAATGTTTACCTTAACATCTTTAGTGATTCATATTAAAAATAAGAGACTTCTGAACAAAAGGCATTGAGCTTTTTGGGCATACAGCCTATTCAACCAGCCCACTTCAAAATTCCAGTTTTTCCCAACATTAATTTCCATTACCTTTACCAGAGTTATTGTCTCTCTTCCAGTTTTCTGTATAATAAGTTCCTAATATAGACTAACACATTTCTCTGCTACTTCAGTAACCTTTTAAAGAGTGGTTTGCCTTTATTTGGCTTAAAAGATGTTAACTAACTCAGTCTAAGCATTTTTATTTTTGGTTATTCAGCTTATGCTATCTGACCAAAATGTCTTTCTTTTCCCCCCCCAAGGACTCATTAGAGATCAGATAATAATTATCTTGCTCAGAGAATCTTACATAACCTTGGAAATCAAGCAAATGAAAGGTATTTTATTCATGTTAACCAGGTAACAAATAAATAATTCATATCTATGCAGGGTCAGCATAGATCAAGTCACAATACAAGGTAGGCAATTATCTCAAATACAACCAAAGTAGACCAACAATAAATAACAGCTTAGTTTAAACCCTATATCTGACATGACATTATGATTTTGGATAATTCACCACTTCTCATCCTCATATTCCTCATCTATAAAATGGAGATAGTAGTACATATAATAACTACCTCAAACAATTATGAGGTTCAAATATTATGAAAATTTAAAAGTGCTATACAAATATGGATTATTAATATTATAATTAAGTAGAAGGAACCAGGTAGCAAAATGAATATGGCAGAGGACCTGGAGTCAGAAAAAACTTGTGTTCGAATCCAATTTCAGACGGTTATTAACCATGGACCCTGGGCCAGTTAGTTAACCTTTGTCTACCTCAGTTTCTCGTCTATAAGTAATAATAGTAACTTACTCCTAGAGTTATTATAAGAATAAAATCAAATAATATTTGGAAACCTTAAAGCACCATTAACACATTAGCTATTATTATTGTTGCCATTGTTATAGTTAAAACATGGTATAAAATCTAATTAGTTTTCCAAGTCAGGAAGACAAGCTCAAGTCCTACAGCTACATAGGACTGGATGTGCCCTTGACCTCTCAGTTTCCTAGGTAACTAAGATGCTAAGCTGTAGAACAGTTACTTTTCTGCACTGGTAGAGAAGGTAGTCCTCACTGGCATTTTCCTTATTCCAGGAAAATGCTGAGGCAAAATATACCTTCTACAAATTCCACTCATTGATCCAAGTTGTGTCCTGTGTGGCCAAGCAAAATATTTAGCTCACCTACAAGGTTTGGTATTTTGGTAGATTTGTGAATTCAGTGGTGCGGTTGCTCACTCTCCCTCCAACAATAATTTCTAGCCTTCCATGTGCCATGCTACTGTGTGCTCCAGTCTCTGATTCCCAACAAGTCCTCCAGCTCCCACCCTGGGGTCCTGGGCTTCTGATTGTTGAATCTTCATCATATCTAGCCCTGACACAGATCTACAGACCCCCAGTAATCTTTATGCCATGCTGCTATACTTCTTTCCACTTTCTTTCTACTCCTTATTATCGTTAGAAAAAATAAATCAATACTACTTTTCCTTGGACTTTTATGTCAATCAATGGTCCTATGCCTTCACTCATTAAACCTTTTGCTTCAGGGGCAGCTAGGTGGCACAGTGGATAAAGCACTGGATTCAGGAGGACCTGAGTTCAAATCTGGCCTCAGACAATTGACGTGTACTAGCTGCATGACCCTGGACAAGTCACTTAACCCTCATTGCCCTACAAAAACAAAAAAAAAACAAAACAAAACAACAAAAACCAAAACAAACAATGAAAAACCTATTGCTTCCCTGACAAAACAAACACAAAACCTTCCCTAGCCATCGTTTCCTTATGTGTGTTGTCTTCCTCTAAAAAATACTAGCTTCTTGAGATCAAGGATTATCATGCTTTTTGTTTCCCAGACCTTAGCAGAGGGACTAACATATGATTAATGCTTAATAAATGTTTAGTATTCATTAATTCCATCATTCAATACAGATTAACAATCTGCTGTGGGTTTAAATGCACAGGGCAGCTAAATGGGGCAGTGAGCAGAACACTGGCCCTGGAGACAGGAAGACCTAAGTTCAAATCTAACTTCAGACACTTACTGGCTGTGCGAGTCTGGGCAAATCCCTTCTGAACTCTGTTAGCTTCAACAACTTCAACTGTGAAATGGAGCCAATAATAGCATGTAAATCGCAGGACTATTATGGATATAAAATTAAATAATATTTGTAAAATAATTAGGACACCTGGCATATAGTGTTGTTCAGTTGTTTCAGTTGCATCTCACTCTTCATGATCTCATTTACAGTTTTCTTGGAAAAGCTCCTGGAGTGCTTTCCTCTTTCCTTCTCTACATCATTTTGCAGATGAGGAAACTGAGGCAAAGAAGGTTATGTGACTTGCTCAGGGTCACACAGCTATTAATTGTCTGAAAGTGGATTTGAACTCAGGTTTTCCTTATTCTAGGCCTGGTACTCTATCCACTTCACCACCTGCCTATCTGTAATATAGTGAATTCTATATAAATGCTTATTCCTTTTCTCTTCCTCTTTAATCCTGTGCAATTATTTTCTGTGTTTCCATAAAGTCTCCCTTGAGGAGCCAGACAGAAGAGTGAAGGAATTTCTTTTGAGCTTTTTATACATTGTTATTGCCAATGTTCCATGTTCATACTTAGATGTTCTAAGACAACTACCTACCATCTCCCTCTCCAGGTCTTCTCTTTTTAAAATTGACATCCCCAATTTCTTTAATCTTCATGGGGGGTGATATTGGTCACTCTCTTCTGGACACACACACACATACACATATATTTATACATATATGTACACAGTACATTCACATATAAATACATACATACATAAATATATAATAATATATCCACAGCACTTTACACATTGTTAGACATTAAAGAAATGTCAATTGTTATATTGTCATTTTAATTTTTTTCAATGCAACTAACCAATTGAGCATTTAAGTGCCTATTATATGTCATGCACTAGAGATACTAAAAGAAGAGCTGCTTCCCTCAAAGAGTTTATATGCTACTGAGTCAATAGAGTTAGTCTCACATTTGAAAAATTTTCACAGGCAAAAATCAAAACCAAATCCTATCTGGAAGGGTATAGGTACTATGCTTCTTTGCCACAGTATAGAAAACCACCAGTCTGGCAAAAATTAAGAAATGTTATTCACAAAATGTCTTGTAGAATATACTGAAATTGAAAGAAAAACCTGTCCAAAGAGTTTAGGATAGAGTACTGGCCCTGGAGTTAGGAGGACCTGAGTTCAAATCCAGATTCAGACACTTGACACTTACTGGCTGTATGACCCTGGGCAAGTCACATAACCCCAATTGCCTCACCGCCCAGCCCTCCCCCCCCCCCAAAAAAGAGTTTATCATATGGAGGTCTATTGTCTCTTTCACCTACTTCTTTGAGATTAGAGCTTCAGGAGGAGTACTGTCTGTCATTGTAGCCTCAGAAATTCCTTCCTATCAAAGCTGGATAATATAAATGCACCAATACTTCAGGAATGCCTTGATCTCATTGGTGTGAGTAGCTTGTCTATCCATGCAAATTGTGATCCATTTTTGTATTTTCATTTAGTGTCATTCTTGTTTATGCCTTTAAGTAAGTTGTCTATAGAGTAGCTATTATATTGGCTGATGATCTTTCCATGATTTTTGCTATATCTTGGGGATATCAGCAAAGTAGGACCATTCAATTCTTATTGCTCATTATCATTCCAATACTGCTCAAGTACCCCTTCTATACTTATGCGCTGTTGGATTTGCCTTTTAAACAATTGCACGGTTGATAAGAAATTTCAGCCCACATGCACTTATTTATTACATGGCCCTCCATGGCCATTAATGTTCCCTGTAATGATTATCCTTCTGAGATTGAACTTGTCATCTTTCTATTTGATCAGATTATATGCTAGTAGCTAAGGGGGTGTCTTCACCCTTCCTGACTGCTAATTTTGGTGACTCTTTTAAATAAGCTAAACTTCTTTAAAAATGGATCACAGAATTTGAATTAGAAGGAACTTCAGTTGCCATCTATTTCAACCAATACCTAGAAAAAAACTGAATTATAACATAGACATACTATAAGTGGTCATTCATCAGAGGCTGGGTAATCTTCAAGGAGGGGAAATTCATTGTCTCTCAAAACAATCCATCCCACCTTTGGTAACTCTCTCTTCATACATATATATACACATACACACATACATATATACATATATATATGTATACATATGTGTGTGTGTGTGTGTGTATGTGTGTATACACACATATTAACATCAGGCTTAAATTTGCCTCTTAATAGCAGCCTTGCCGCATCATTCCTGGTTTTGCCCTCTGGGTAACCTCCAACAAATCAAATACTTTTTCTAGGTAACATGAAATCCCGTACAAATTCTGGAAGATAGCTCTAATGTAATTAATGAGCCTAAAAATCTCCAGTTTCTTCAGAGGACCCTCAAACTTATGGTATCTCTTCCATTTTTCATGCTCTCTCAGCTATTACAAACAGAGGTTCAGTAATTAGAAGGGCCAGTTCCTTTAATTCCAGAGGATGTCATTCATCTGGGCCAGATGACTTGAATTCATCCATGAAAACTAGGTGCTGTCTTACTATTTCCTTGCTTATCTTGGGTATCAACTCTCTTATCTATTTTTCCTTTGTCAGTTCAAGTGAAAAGGTCATTTTCTTTGGAAGAAAAAACAGAAACAATATAAGGATTAGGCAGCTCTGCCTTCTCTCTATTGTCAGTTATCATAGACTCATTTTTTCAAAAGCAAAGGTCCTGTCTTTTCAATGATCCTCCTTTTTTGGTTTCTCCGCTATAGTTTAACCTCTCCCCACTCCCCCAACAATAACCACGACTTTCTTTTTGTGTTTCTAGACTTAACTTTCCAACTTCAGCTCATGTTTTAGCTTTAACACTATAAAAATATAATTACTGGACATATCATGCTCTTATATTTTATCTTCTATAAATGCTTTCTTTTACAGGGCAATGAGGGTTAAGTGACTTGCCCAGGTTCACACAGCTAATAAGTGTCAAGTGTTTGCCAAACAAACAAAACAAAAACATGTCACATGGATAGTTTTCCACAACATAGCTGCATGCTACTTTTTCAGCCTTATTACCCATTTATTTCTTTCATGCACACTGCAGTGCAGTCAAATTGGCCTTATTATTGTTCCTCATTTGCAACATTCTTTCTATATCCTCTCTCCATGTGTAGAATGTATTCACCTCTCTTGGAATATCTATATGCCTTTATGGTTTGGTTCAAGGGCCAACTTCTTTATACATTCAGCCTTTTTTGATGCCATTAGCTACCAGTGTCTCAACAAACCCTTGTTGATTGAGAGTGAAGTATTTATTATTCTTGTTGTATAGATAAGGACAAGAATTTGTGGAGATGAAGTGGCCTACCCACAGTAGAACATATCAGAGTAAAAAGTTGGACCTACATCTTCTGATTGAACCTAGAATTCTCAACTGAACTCACTATGAAACCAAATCCACCATCTGTTACCCACCTTAGCAAAGAGATGTGTGAGCTGTTCTTATAATGGTTTTCCTAATAATATAACTAATGTTATGGGTGTGTTTCAATTCATCTATTATTTATTATATTGCATAGTTCTTCAGTGTTCAAATATCATGCTTTTAGAGGATCAGTAGTTAATGTTTGTAAGTGAACTAAAAATAATATGAATCTTACCATTTTATGCTCAATGTTCTACCACTCCCCAAATATCACTAGAAGTGGGAGGGCACTACACAGGATGGAACACTGTTTTGAATTTTCATTTGCTTCACAGATTGCCAAAGCCCAAAATAAGCAAATAAAAATTAGTCTCCAATCTCTTTTTGTGCTTAGCTAGGCTGATGTGTGAACAATGACAAATTTAATATCATGATTGTACTCAAAATATTTGTGTAATACTCTGGCTTCTATTATATTTCTGTTGCCTTTGAGGACCTAGAACTCTATGAAAGAATAAGACCTCAGAGTAGGACATTCATGTAGATGACTCCATGACTCCTTAATATAAAGAGGAATAATGATAATTATGATAATTTATTTTTATGTAAAATATTACCATATTAGTAATTTTATGTAAAAAAACTTGAATGAAAGTGAAAAATAGCATGCTTCAGTGAGTGTTCAATCAATATCAGTTCTTTCTTTGGAGGTGGATAGAATGCTTCTTCATTAGTACTTTGGGATTATCTTGGATCATTGTATTGATGAGAATGGTTGTCATTCACAGTTCATCAGACAATTTTGCTGTCACTTTGCACAACATTCTCCTGGTTCTCCTCACTGCACAATAAATAAGCTCATGTAAGTCTTTCCAGGCCTTTCTGAAACCATCCTGTTTGTCATTTCTTATAGCACAATAATATTCCATCACAATCTCTAATTACTGAAAATTCCTTTGATTTTTAATTCTTAGCCATTGTACTGCTATAAATATTTTTGTACAAATAGGACTTTTTTTCTCTTATTTAGGATGTCTTTGGGATATAAACCTTGCAGTAGTATTGCTGAATCAAAGAGTATGCACAGCTTTATAGCCCTTTGGGCACAGTTCCCAATTGCTCTCCAGAAAGGTTGGATCCATTCACAACTTCACCAACAGTGGATTAATGTCTCAGTTTTTCCATATCCCCTCAAACATCTAATGCTTTCCTTTTTGTTATATATGCCACTCTGATAGGTGTGAAGTGATACCTCAGAGTTATTTTAAATTGCATTTCTTTGATCAATAGTGATTTAGAGCATTTTTTCATATGACTATATATAGCTTTGATTTCTTTGAAAATGGCATTTTTATATCCTTTGACCATTTATCAATTGGGGAATAACTTGTATTTTTATAAATTTGACTCAGTTCTCTATATATTTAATAAATGGGGCCTTTACCAGAGATACTTGTTTCAAAAATTCTTTCCCATTTTTCTGCTTTCCTTATAATCTTTATTGCATTGGTTTTGTTTGTGCAAAAGCTTTTGAATTTTATATAATCAAAGTTATCTATTTTAAATTTTATATTACTCTCTATATCTTCTTTGGTCATAAATTCTTCCTTTGCCCATAAATCTGACAGATAATCTATTCCATGATCTCTTAATTTGATTATGGTATCACACTTTATATATAAATTATGTACCCATTTTGACCTTATTTTAATATACAGTGTAAGATGTTGGTCTGTACCTAGTTTCTGCCATGTTTTCCCTTTTTCCCAGCAGTTTTTGTCAATAATGACTTTTTCTTCCATATAATTTTTTCATATACTATATTCATTTAATATAGTGCAATTCATACCTATTCTATTCCACTGATCCACCTCTCTATGTATTAGCTATTACTAGATTGTTTTGATAACTACCACTTTATAATATAGTTTGAGATCTGGTACTGCTAGACCACTTTTCTTTGTGTTTTTTTTTTCATTGATTCCCTTGATATCCTTGAGCTTTTGTTCTTCCAGATGAATTTTTTTATTATTTTTTTCTAGATCTATAAACTAAGTTTTTGATAGTTCGATTGGTAAGTTACTAAATAAATAATTTATTAGGTAGTATTGACATTTTTATTATAATGGCTCAGTCTACCAAAAATTTAGATATAAATCCCATGCCTTATAAATGTTTTTTTTTTTTATATTTGCTTTGTATATACATGATGGTCCAAAAGTCTTACTAGTCTAATTTTAAACTTTAATATCTTAAATCTGCACTGACTTTGGGGACATGTATTTTTTGTTCCATTTTGTCATTGTATCCCAGAACCTAGCATTATACTTAGCACTGCTTAATAAATGACTGCTGAATATTGAATTCATTAATTTGGCCCTCAGATTAATAGAGGTAGATATAAGTTCTAGGTCACAGAGCAACTCAGAATCATTTCAGTGTTTCTTCCTTTCCTCAATGACTCCTATTGACTGTAATTGGCCTGTCTACAATACTCTACCCCTTCAATATTCCATAACCTTGATACATGATTTTTAAAAAAATGTTTATGTGAGAGCAAAGCCCACACCCACCAATCATTTACTTTATAAATGAGAGATTGTGGATTACATCAGTGGTGTTGTGAGAAAATAGGTAGCTGCCTCCTCTCAATGTGGATACAACAGTCAATCATACCCCTCCTAACCTCCTTGAAGGACAAAGATCTAAGATCCCCTCCTCCTCCCACTCAGGCTAAAGTCACATGGTTCAAAGAAGCCCTATTCTCAACAAGGTCCTCCTGAGCTGTATCCATTTAAGGAAAATAAGGTCCATTCCCCAGTCATGCCTATATAAGGAAGAGGGATGGGAATACTGCATTCTGATTTGCTTGAAGGACAAAGGTCTCAGATCCCCTCCTCCTCCCCCTCAGGCTAAAGTCACATGGTTTAAAGAGCCCTGTTCTCAACAAGGTCCTCCTGAGTTGTATCCATATAAGGAAAATAAGGTCCATTCCTGAGTCATGCCTATATAAGGAAGAGGGATGGGAAAACTGCATTCCGATTAGCTAGTTTTTCCATGTAGATTGTAACCCTTGAGTAATCGGACCAATGATGAAAAAAGGCGAGGGACCATTTGTGCTAGGGTCTAGGGTATAAAACAGGGCCTGAGAGCCCCTTTTCTTTGCACCCATTTAGCTGCACACTAGGGTGCCTCTTTGAGAGAAGGAAATAAAAGCTTTTGTCACTTCACTGCTGAGTTCCTGAGAATTATTGAGAAAAGGATGAATTTTTCCCTCGCAGGTGTCTTACACTATGTGTAGCTAATAAGTGAGAGAAACAAGATTTGAACCCCATCTCAGAAACATACTTCTTTTTTGATGAGGAGCTGATATTTGTCACTATTATAGCTAAGTCCATTGGGCAAGTTAAAGCCTCTAGCCTCTGTAGAGGAAGGTTTCTTTTGTGGCAAAGACATGCAATCCCATGCAAAATGAAGATGGCAGAACTTTCCTATGGGCAGAGAGAGAATTCACCCCAGACACATTTCAGAAAATTTACACAAAGAAGAAATATCTTCTACCTTATCTACTTCTTAAATTCATGGAATCTTCTTGAAGAAACAAGAAAAAAAAAACATGGATGGGGCAACTGATTGATTGAGGAGTACTGAGCCACAGGAGAAAGAAAAAAATGCCTTGATTCAAAGTTACTCAGTGACCTGAATGTTCTCCCGCTACCAGCAATTTCTATAATTATCTCTCTGAGTCACTGCTTTCTTTTCTCTCCTTATTTAATTCAAATTAAGTCAATGAGATTTTTAAAATCCCTACTATGGGAAGGCAAACAAAAAGATAAATAAGATAAAATAAAATAAATAAAACAAAAACATACTGAATCCCTCCTTTCAAGATTGGGAATAGGGTGTGGGGTGGGGGTGAGTGGGTAATGTAGATCTTATATTTTGATTTTAAAAGAACTGAATGAGACTTGGAAAATCTCAGCTTCTAAGATATCGTTACAAAGGGATCAAGGCTCTTTGTTTGAGAAGTATGTCCACTCAAATCATATGTTTAATTTTCTTCCCCTCCATTTTACTTAGCCTATATGGGTGGTCAAAACTGGAATGGACATTGTGGGACATGTCTTGTGGAAAATAAGATAACTAGTTAAAGGCACTTGTCTCCCATAGTCCTGGCTAGAACTTCATTTGGAGAATTAAAGCCAACTAGGTGAGGTAATAGCATGCTAGGCCTGAAGAGGAAGACAAATTCAAATGCTCCTCTAGATGCTTGCTGTGTGACCCTAGGCAAGTCTCTTAACCTCTGTCTCCCTCCATATGTAAAATAAGAATGAAGATAATAGCAGGGTTGTTGTGAGGATAAAATAAAATATTTACAAAGCACAATTTGAATGCTAGGTGTTGTCATCATCAACAACATCATTATCATCTTTATGCTCCCATTCTTTTTTACTTTCAGGGGGAAAAACAAGCTTGATATTTTAATTCAGGCTTTTGTACTTAACCTGGGTAGTTAAGGTCTTAGTCTTGGTCCTGGACAAGTGCATAGATGTAATTGATCAGATCTTTTTGTACAAGAGTGTTTTTTGACCTTCTTCAGGCACATTGGACAAGGTAGTGAGCACTGAGAGGAGCTCGCAACAGAAACCACCGGGAATATTGTACAGATCACTGTTCTCCTTCATACTGATCTGCACTATGTAGAGGGGCTACATAGTTAACATGGAGTACAGAGTATCCCATCCCAGCACAGGAGTATCATCCAACCATGCCTTGGGATGGAAAAAAGATTCTAAAAATCATCTTATTCATTAGAGTTGTTTCTTCCTTTGGGAAAGTCTTCTTCCTCTCATTTATTCAACCCTGATAACTGTGGTAAAATGTTCACTTCATTCAGGGGTGAATGGTATAAGAGTTAATGAAAAAGCATTTATTATTATGTGCCAAGAACTGTGCTAAACTAGCACTTCACCAAGTACTTGGCACATAGTAGGTGTTAAATAAATGCTTGTTTATTTGATTTGACTAAATGGTGGGGATACACATACAAAAGCTAATTAGTATCTCTCCCTCTGGTCCTCCAGCCTCCAATTTTAATATGGAGAGACAACATAAATATGGGACTGGAAACCAGGGAAGAATATTTAGATCTGATAAATGTAGGGGATGGTAAATGAATCAATAGGACAGTCTGTTGACATATCCCTTCTTTAGTCTGTGGTAGTGCTGGCTTGATTACAGTTCTAAGGACAGTAGAAAGGGAGGTGCATTAAATTAGTAGAAATTCACTAGAACTTCTCTACTAGGTGACAAAGTTATTTCTGGAGAGATCCCTTCTCATATTGAAGCATTTTAGTGAACTGCTATTTTGGAATTAGTCTGCTCAATAGAAGGAAGGAAGGAAATAGAATTTATTAGACTTCAACTATGTGATAAGCACTATGCTAAGTATTTTACAATTTTCCCCTTCACTTATTTATTTTTAGCATTCTTTTTAAAGTTTTGAGATTCTCTCCCTCCCAGCACTCTCCCACTCTCTGAGAAGGCAAACAATATATCAGTTATATATGTTAAATCATTCAAAACCCATTTCCATACTAGCCTCATCATAAAAAACAATAATAAAGTGAGAAGATTATACTTCAATTTGCACTCAGAGTTAATCTGTTCTTTTTCTGGAGGTGGATAGCATTATTTTTTGTCCTTTGGTATTATCTTGGATCATTATATTGATCAGAATGATCATCTTTAGAACATTGCTGATATTGCATATAATGATGTCCAGGTTCTTTTCACTTTTCTTTACATGAATTCATGCATGTTTTCTTTTCTTTTTTTAAAAATTATTTTCCTTGTCATTTATTATAGCACAGTAATACCCTATCACAAACATTCCCCAATTGATGAGCATACCTTCAATTTCCAATTCTTTGATACTGCAAAAGGAGCTGCTATAAATATTTTTGTACATATAAGTCCTTTTCCTTTTTTTTATTGCCTTGGGGTATAGTTATATTGTTGGATTAAAGGGTTTGCACAGTTTTATACCCCCTTTGGTATAGTTTTAAATTGTTCTTCAGAATGGTTGGGTCAGTTCACTACTCCACCAACAATTATTTCACTAATTTCACCTCATGCCCTCCAGGATTTGTCATTTCTGATAGGTCTGAAGTGGTACTTCAGAGTTTTATTTTTTTAAACTTGCCTTTCTTTAATCAATAGTGACTTAGAACATTTTTTCATATGCCTATATATAGCTTTTATTTCTTCTGAAAACTGCTCATATCCTTTGACCATTTACCAATTGGGAAATGGCACTTATTTTTGTAAATTTGACTCAGTTACCTATATATTTGAGAAATGAGGCCATTACCATTATCCAAGAAACTTGTTCTATTATTTTTTGGGGGGTATTCATTATCTATGCTACCATTTAAGAAAATATAGTTTCTCTCTTTCAATTAAGGATATTTTTGCTTTTATTTTGTCTGAAATCATTATTGTCACCCCTTCCCTCTTCACTTCAGCCAAAACATAATAGACTGTTCCAGCCCTTCATTTAAAATCTGTATCTTTCCATCCTAAGTAGGTATCTAGTATGCAACATATTGGTTTCTGTTTTCTAATCCATTGTGCTATTTTCATTCTCTGGGTTGACTCATCCAAGTTAGTTATGATCACTAACTGTGCATTTCATTTTATTCCACTTTCCTCTGCTTATTTTTATATCTTTTTTATTATGCCTATCCTCAAAAGTCTGTATTGCTTCTAACCACTGGCCCCCCTCAATAAGCTTTCCATTTTATTACCTTCTTTCTATTATCCTCTTTCCTTCTCTTTATCAGGTAAGATAAATTTCTATACCCAACTGAGTGTGTCTGTATGTGTATACACCAATTAACCAATTCCAATAAGGGAGAGGTTCAAGAATTGACTGTCATGGGGACAGCTAGATGGCACAGTGGATAGAGCACTGGCCCTGGAGTCAGGAGGACCTGAGTTCAAATACAGCCTCAGACACTTAACACCTACTGGCTGTGTGACCCTGGGCCAAGTCACTTAACCCCAATTGCCTCACCTAAAAAACAAATTGCCTGTTATTTCCCTACTTTTACCTCTGCTATAAAAGCTATGCTGTTTGTGTACCCTTTATGTAAAAAATAAATGCCCCAGTCTACTCACTTTCCCTTTCTCCCAGCATATTTCTCTTTGCCACCCCTACATCCTTTTTTTTGAAATTACCCTAATTAAAACAATTCATACCTTTGCCCTTGGTCTATTCAGACTCCTTTTAACTGTGCTAATAATGATGAAGTTTGTAGTGGTTGCATGCACTATTTTCTCATATAGAGATGTAAACAGTTTAACTCCATTGAGTCCTTTATGATTACTCATTTATGTTTACCTTTATATGCTTCCCTTGTGTTCTGTTTGAATGTCAATTTTTTTTTATTCTGGTCTGGTCATTTTATGACTAATGCTTGGAAGTCCCCTATTTCATTAAATATCTATTTTTCTCCTGAAGTATTAAAGACAGCTGTGCTGAGTAGTTGAATCGTGGTTTTAATCCTAACTCCTTTGCCCTCTGAAAAACCATATTCCACACCTAAAATCCTTTAATGTAGAAGCTAATAAATCTTGTGTTATCCTACCTATGTCTCCACAACATTTGAATGGTTTCTTTCTGGCTGCTTGAATTATATTCTCCTTGTACTAGGAACTCTGGAATTTGGTTTGGGATCTCTTTCAGAAAGTGATTGGTTTGAAACAAATTTTTTAAAAAAGAAAGTTATTGGTTTATTCTTTTACTTCCTATTTTACCTTCAGGATCTAAGATATTAGAGCAGTTTGCCTTGATGATTTCTTGAAATTTTATGTCTAGGCTTTTTTTTTTATCATGACATTCAGATTGTCAAATAATTCTTAAATTATCTATATCTCCTGAATCTATTTTCCAGGTCAATTTTTTTCCAATGAGATATTTCACATTTTCTATTTTTCATACTTTGATTCATTTTATTGTTTCTTGAAGTCTCATAGAGTCATTAGCATCCACTTGCCCAATTCTAATGGGAAGAATTTTCATTTTATTTTATTTTATTTGCCAGGCAATGAGGGTTAAGTGACTTGCCCAGGGTCACACAGCTAGTGTCAAATGTCTGAGGCTGGATTTGAACTCAGGTCCTCCTGAATCCAGGGTTGGTGCTTTATCCACTGTGCCACCTAGCTGCCCCCAGGATGAATTATTTTGAATTATTTTCTTCTATGAACTTTTGCACCTCTTTTTTCCAGAGCTAGTTCTAGGGGTCTGCACATTTTCAGTTATTTCAAGGTCATGTTATCTTGAGAGTTGTGTGGTCAGTGCTCTCTTGGTGTGTGCTCTAGTCTTTACTCAGGAAGGGTCCCTGTTCTAGTGGTCTTTTTAACTTTGAACTGTGACCAGAGTTCCTGATCCCTTGTGACTGACACAAGTACTCCTCTCTGCCTACAAAGGTGACCCAGAATAGTTTATGGGCAAAAGAGTTGCTGATCAGAGCCAGCTACATGTAGTACCAGCAAAGGGTCCACTCTAATCTTTTTCCTACCAGTAGTCTGACCTTCTTACCATCTCTGCATTTAGAGTTCCTGAATTTGCTGCTGCTGCTGCTGCTGCTGCTGTCACAGCTGGCTCTAAGATCCCACCTCTGTTTCTCTTGTCTTATTCTAGGGCTGTGCATACCATGGTGTCAGAGAACTCTCCTACAGAATTCCTAATTTGTTTTAGGATTGAAAAAATGTCTGCCTCTGGCCTTTTGTTGTCCGCTGCTCCAGAATTTGATTTAAGGTGTTATTTTAATTTTTTTTTGAGGGGAATATTGATACAGTTCAGCTGAGTCCCGGTCTGTACTTGGTCATCTAAGTGCTTTAGAAGTATTATTTCATTTGATCCTCACAATAATCCTGGAAGTTAGGTGCTGTTATCATCTCTATTTTGTAGCTGAGGAAACTGAGATGGACAGAAGTTGATTAATTTGTCCAGGGTCATATAGCTTTGGGGGATTTCAGGTTCACACTGTCTATCTATAGATTGCTTATAGACATCTCTTTATCTATAGAAAAATTGGCTACTGAAGCATAAAAGATGGGAACCCTTGGAGGAAGTGACCATTCTAAATGAGAAATTGTGATTTAATAAAAAAGGCCTATCCAGGAAAAATCTAATATACCCTTTGGGTTTGGGGAGTACAGATTTCCATAACTCAGAACTTTATTCCATCTCTACCCACATGGCTTGTTTTCCTTGCTTCTTCTATCTCCTTGCTAAAGTTATATTCCCTAAATTGCTGTCACAGCATCTCATGAGAATTTTAATTTTTGGGTCAGATACAATCAGGGCTTATTTCTGGAGTGTGAAGTCTCATGAGAAATGCAATTTCTAATTACACAGGCTTGTGCTTGATTTAAAATAGAGTGGGAAGTATATACTAGCCCTCACCCAACCCCTATTACATCCCCAGTAGGTAGAATATTTGAATTATAAGTCCATAAAGTTGATTCCATTATGGGTAAAATTCTTGAATATATATTTTAGGAAAATGGCTTGTGAGTTTTTACAAAAGAAAGCAGTGATAATTAAAATCATCATAGTTTCATTAGGAAAAAGGTATTATTTCATAAATTCACAGAGCAAGAGTTAGAAAGAACTAAGAGGTTATTTAGGCCAACAAATTAAAAAAAAAGTAAATGAAAAATGAAACAAAAAGTAACAAGTTAAATGATCACCCCTGATGTACATCTAGTGAATGATAGAGCTAGAATTTACCTAAGGTGTTTTGAATTCAAATTCAGAATTTTTTTCAGATGAGGAAGCTGAAGCTCTAAGTGACTTGCTCAGGGTCACACAGCCAGTAATTATCTGAGGCACGATTTGATCTCAGATTTCCTGACTGCAAGAACAACACTTTATTCACTCTTCTAACTAGGTTTCTCATAAGTCCAATTATTTGTCAATTATTATTATTTCTGCCATCACAGCATCTCCATTAACATAGCCAGTGCCCTAGATCGAGTCCTTATCACCTGTCACCTATACTATTACAATAACCTTCTAATCTCTTTGCCTCAAATCACTCTCTACTCCAACTCATTCTTTACATAATAATTATCATATCACTATTTTCCTAACATACCTCATCTGACTATGTCACTCCCCTAAGAAATTAACTCCACAAATTACCTTTTAACTGCAGGATAAAATATAAACTCTGTTTTCCATGTGAAGACACATACAACCTTTCCACACTTACTATACATTAATCCCCTTCATGCTGTTGGGGAGTTTATTCAATCAGAATTCCCAAGACATCTGTCTTTATCTCAATCTCTTAGAATCTAAAATTTCTTTGAAACCTTTTCTGATTCATCAACTCCTAGTAAACCTGCCAGACCAAACCCAGGAGCCATATAAATAAAATTGTTTTTTAAAATTATACAAATAAAATCAGATTTAAATAATTGGAAAAATAGTAGTTGTTCATGGACATGCAAGGCCAATATAATAAAAATTAAAATTTTAGCTAAACAAATTTACTTATTATATACCATCCCAATTCAATTACCATTTTTATGGAATTACAAATAATAACAAAATTCATTTGGGAGGAAAAAAGTCATGAATATCAAGAGAAAAATGAAAAAAAATGTAAAGGAAGGAGATTTAACAATACAAGATCTTTTTCTATATTATAAGGCAATAATTATTAAATCTGGTAATAAATAAGAAACAGAAAGCTTGATCAATGGAACCAAGTAGATATTGCTTTTATAACAGTAAACAAATATAGTTAACATTGTATTTGAAAAATATGAAGACAAGATTTGGGGGAATAAGATTTCATTATTTTGTAAAAGTTATTTGAAAAACTGGAAAGCAATCTGGCAGAAATTGGGCATAGACAAATATTATGCCATTTACCAAGATAAGGTTAAAATTGATACAGGACCTAGATATAAAATAAGATAATACAAGAAAATTAAAAGAACATGGAATGTATTACATATCAGACTTATGAATAGGTGAATAATTTATCAAAAAACAAGAGAGATCAGAGTAAGTTATAAAATGGATAGTTTTGATTGTAATTAATTAAAAAGTTTTTGTCCAAAAAAAGGAATGTAGCCAATATCAGAATGAAACCAGATAATTGGAGGGAAATTTTTAAAGACAATTTCTCAGATAAAAAATCTCATACCTAAAATATATAGCTTTATAAAATATACAAGAATATAAGTGATTTCCCAACTGTTAAATGGTCAAAGATTTTGAACAAGCAGTTTTCCAATGAAGAAATCAAAAACAATTTATAGCCATATGAAAAATGTCTTAAATCATTATTGATTAGAGAAATGCAAATTAAAACAACATTGAGATATCATTTTATAGCTATCAGATTGACTAAAATGATTGAAAGGGAAAATGACAAATGTTGGAAGAGATGTGAAAATTTGGAACATTAATTCATTATTGATGGAATTGTGAGCAGATCCAACTGTTTTGGAGAGCAATTTGGAATTATGCCCAAAGAGTTGTTAAACTTGTTTTACCCTATGACCCAGCAAAACCACTACTATGTCTATTTCCAAAGACGATAAGGAGAAAAGGAAAAGCATCTACATTTTGTAAAATATTTATAGCGTCTTTCTTTGTAGTGGCAAAGAATTGGAAATTGTGGGGATGCCCGTCAATTAGGAAATGGCTACACAACTTGCAGTATATGATTGTGGTAAAATACTACTTTGCTACAAGAAACAATGAGATCAATGATCTTAGAAAAACATGGATAATCTTGCACAAAATAATGGAGTCAAATGAGTAGAACCAAGAGAATGTTGTGTATAATAACAGCAGTAATGTTTTATGAACAATTTGAGTGAATAAATTATTTTAACTATTATAAATACCCAAATTAAATACAAAGGGCATATATATGAAGGAAGGCATTATATGCATTCAGGGAAGGGACTGATAAATATAAGTATGTATAGAATTATTTTATGTAAATATATGTATTTCTTTCTAATAGTAGTCATCTCTGGGGATGGGGGTGGGGAAAAAGAGAAAAAGTAAATGTATGTGATAACTATTATATATTTAAAAGCAATAGCAAATACCATGTGCATCATGTTTTTATTATACTATTATCAAAATGTTTTTATTCCACAAATTAAAAAATAAAATAAATAAAAATTAAAAATAAACTTCTTATACTCACCACAAAGAAAATTTTTAAAAAACTTGTATTATTTTTATATAACTGTACATGTTTGTATTGTTGCTCTCATCTAGAACATAGCTCTGAAATTCCATGTTTCTCTTATAACATCAATTCATTCATTTAAAAAGTTTTGAATATGTGGATTGTACCTTTTTATTGTGGTTTATTTCACTTAAAATATTTCCAATATAAATATTTTTGTCAATAAAGAAATATCATAACTTTAAATGGGCAATTCTAAGATGTTATTATGGGAATGCCATCAATAACATGATGATTTTTCTAGTACTCTATATTTTTGTGCATGTTTGTATGTGAGCATGTCTGTGTGTGCGTGTGTGTGGGGGATGGATACAGCCCAGTCTCTGTAGGAAGATTATCTCTGGCCAAGACGTCTCTGTTGATGAGGACAGGACAATTTTAGCAAAATTTAATAGGCAACCAAGTATAATCTTTTTTTTTTTCTTTCTTTCTTTCTTTTTTTTTTTTGGTGAGGCAATTGGGGTTAAGTGACCTGCCTAGTGTTACACAGCTAGTAAGTGTTAAGTGTCTGAGCCTGCATTTGAACTCAGGTCTTCCTGACTCCAGGGCTGGTGCTCTATCGGTTGCACCACCTAGCTGCCCCCAAGTATAATCTTCTTAAGAAAAGGTGTCAGAAGTGATAAAATTGAAATTTCGCCAATGTAAAGCCTAAAATTCTAGCTGCAATGTTTAAAATCTAATGTGTGGTCGCCTTAAATTGGAAAATATTTAGCACCAATCTTTGGGCATTAAGCATTTAATAAAGTATATTATGAGTTAACAGAGAGAGGGAAAGAGAGGGAGAGGGAGAGAGAGGGGAGAGGGGAGAGGGGAGAGGGGAGAGGGGAGAGGGGAGAGGGAGAGGGAGGAAAAGGCCATTTTCATCTAGCTATCTCAGAGAGTGAAACATGCCTCCCACCCACAGCCGGTTCCTGAATGAAAGAATCAAATCCTTAGCCACTTCTCCCAGAAGCTCCCTGTGAAACAGGAAGCAGGGCCGTCCTCACACAGAGGTCCAAGCTAATTGTCTCGTAGCTTTGATTGACATGACTACAGGTGGTTCTATAGATGTAACTTCCAGACTCCAGGCAACTTCCCGACCTTTGAAACCCCAGAAAGGTCACCTCATGCTTTCTCCTCAGGGCAGAGCTTCCCTGCAATGTCTTTCTCAGCAGGTTGGTGGTGCTCCAATTCTCACACCCAGGATCAAAACAGTCAGACAATAGAGGACCAAAAACAATTGAGGCAGCAAATTAATCTACCTAATATGTAATAATGAAGAACAAATGCATCTTTGACTGACATGCTGCCTCTCTAAGCAAAATGATCCTTAAAGACATCATTCTAGGGCAGCTAGGTGGTACAGTGGTTAGAGCACCGGCCCTGGAGTCAGGAGTACCTGAGTTCAAATCTGACCTCAGACACTTAACACTTACTAGCTGTGTGACCCTGGGCAAGTCACTTAACCCCAATTGCCTCACTAAAAAAAAAAAAAAAAAAAAAAAAAGACATCATTTTACTCCCCATCTCCATGAATTTTTACTGGCTTTGTCCCATACATGTTATTTTCTTTCTCATCTCTTCTGTCTTCTGCTTTCCTGTCTTTCTACAAGCATGTCAGTCTAAGAACCACTAGGAGTGCCCTATATCAGTGAAATTACAGATCTAAGCATTATTCCTATCTTTTATAACCTGACTCATTCAATTCTATGTTTAGCCCAGAGAATGGTGATGCTTTATTTCTTATTCCACATACATAATAGATGTAATAAATATCCATGAAATGAGCATATTGTGTTCACTATAGATTTTGATGGCAATGATATTCATGGCCTTTACTAAAAAGATGCAGAGCAATGAGGTTAAGTGACTTGCCCAGAGTCAAACAGCTAGTAAGTGTCAAGTGTCTGAGGCCAGATTTGAATTCAGGTCCTCCTGACTCCAGGGCCAATGCTCTATCCACTGTGACATCTAGCTGCCCCTTTTCACTCACTTCTTACAAAATACTGGTATTCCAATCAATTAGCACATGGAAATTATACACAAAAAGTGGCCCTTTCAAAGTGCCAGAAAAGGCTCATGTTGGCTTTCTATTAGACATTGAATGAGTCAAAATGCCATAATTTAAACTTTCTAGTCTTCTTATAATTCACTAACATGCAATCCTCAAACCAATGATAGTGCCCATTTTGACATTACTTTTTGCAAAAAAACAAGTTGTCATGAACTCAAGATTCTATTGGATTTAGCTGCATGGACTATAATATAGAAATCATGGTGTACCTGTAGAGTTTTACATTTCACCTAAAAAAGATAAAATCTGCTCCTCTGTCCTTGAAATATCTTTAAATTCTGGTCTGTCTTGAGTGTGATTTAAATCCTTCCTCCCATAAATATCTCATTCTTACTGTAGTCTTCTCCTCTAAGGGAGATCTACACATCAAAAAGTTTTGCAGTAATAATTGAGGGATTGGGGCTGATTTTTCAAGCCACTGTCTAGGGCTGTTCATTTCCATAACAAATCCCCATTGGGAGAATTTCATGAAGCCATGACTGCTTGAAAGGGAAAAAAAAAAAAAAACAGATAGTGGAATCCTGGAATTGTAAGATTAGTTTTGTACCTTGCAACCATTTCAATCACTTTTTTTTTTAGCACCTGAAGAAAATAATCAAATAGCAAGAAATTGTAACACCTTCTGCTTTTCTGATTAGTGCCACTATTTGGGATGCTAGAACTTGACAAATTTCCAAGTGGTATTATGATTTAGCAGACTTTAAAATGACTTTTTCAGAAAGAAAGCAAAATGTAGAAAACTTTCATAAAGCTAAAGGTCATATTCATTTGAAAAATCTTTGTAATTCCCTAGGAAACCAAAGATCTGGAGATCTGCCAACTTTGCTCTCCCCATCCCCAGTCCTCCTTCTGCCTTGGTGATTTATGTTATTTTGCTTGATTTAGTCAAGATTTTTTTTAAATTTCTTCCCAAATTATGTTTTCATTTTTAGATTTTTCAAAAGTAACTAAATTATTTAGTTCTGAATTGCTTACACTTCTGGCATATATTTATAGAGCATATAAGAATGTTGATAGTTACAAGTTTCCACAGACAAATTAGTAGGAAAAATTTAACTGGCTTGCACTCTGTGGTAAAAGCACCATTAGAAAATGTTCAGAGGTGGCGATCTGTTGTAGTAGAAAAAGAAGTGTATTTAGAGTCAGAGGAACTGTGTTTGAATCCTAGCTCTCTTAATAATGGTGTGAACTAGGACAAGTGTCTTAACCTCATTGCATCTTTTTTCTTTCATTTCTAAAATGATGGGGCTGGCTTCAATCACTGGCCAGGTCTTTGTCCAGAGCTCTAATGAGGAATTGCAGTACCTGTGCAAATGCAATTGAACAGACAGGTGCAGGGCAGAGAGATGTACAAAGGTGGCAGTGGGGAGAAAGGAACACACTAACTGCTCCTTACCCCTGTCCTCCTGTGTTAGGACCTATGGAAGAAGGACAGGCAGCCTTATACTGGGTGCCAAGAGGCATGAAATGAGAGAGGCAGATATCAGTGAGCGCCAGAAGATGGCAGGGTGGTTGAAGAAAAGAAAAGTTTGCTTTTTTTAACACCTGAGTAAAGTTCCAGAGGTATAGTAGAAAGGGAAGAACATAGGGATTGCTGAGGATAGGTGAAGTCTGCATGAATCATGAATCCTTAGAAGCGGTCACATTTATTCAGATTCATACTACTTGAACTTATAATTTTGGAAAATGTGATCATTGCTTCCAGCTCCAATGGAAATGAGCAGTGCAAATTCAACTAACGCATTAACAACATTCTTTATTCCCACTAGTTAGCACCCAGCTATACTTTGGCAAGGAAGCTGAGTTTGGTGATTTTACCATCAATACTCTGCTAATATCATATATAACACCTGTTACAGGTCCCTAGCCTTGATGGTGAATACATGGCTGTATGACTCAGGAGGAAGACAGGCCTAGGAAAAAGTACAATGGTCTCTGTGGTAGTTGGGAGGGACAGCAGATTGGAGGCCAGATAAGAGTCAACAGGTGCAATGGGATTGGTATTCTGCTAGGGAAAATAAACATGACACTCTGGATATTGTCATCCAGGCCAAAGCTTCTTAAACGGTGGCTCATGATCCCTAATGGGTTCATGTAACTGAATGTGGGGGATCATGAAAAATTTGGAAACAGTAAAAGGTTATGTATACCTATTTTATATATCTATATACTTGAGGTCACACAAACATTTCTCAGGTGAGAAGGGATCACAAGTGGAAAAGGTTTAAGAAGCCCTGATCAAGGCTGAAGCCCTAGCTAATTATCACTTTGTATAGCCTACTCATATAAGAATATTTTACCACTGGACATAGTCTTCTAGTTATACAGAACTTTTGCATGCTATTGATTAAATTGCTTATAAGGATTTTTTAAAAGTTTGCTATAATCTTTAAACATAATATAATAACACCTCTTGTAAAAGAAAAAAATTAATCTCTAAAAACAGCATGAATAATTTAGTGTTGGACAGTGATTTTATAGCTCTAGGTTCCTTTCTAGTTCTAAGCTTCTGTGATATCACATCAGGATAACAAATGACTTTGATTTGCCCCATTTGTGTCTTTAAAAAAAACACATTTCTAGAAATAGAACATATAATTGATATCAATCAATCGTTAGTGGAATGTCACAGATTTATGCCCTTGACCCCTTTCTGTTCGACATTTTGATGAATCACTTACATTAAGCGGGATAGAATATTTATGGAATTTGTAGGTTATTTGAAGCTCAGAGGGATAGCTGTTAGGTTAGATAACATACTGGAATGATGGATTGATGTTGTAAGCTCTATGAGGGCAAACAACTTTTTTATTTTTGTAGTTCCAGCTCTTAGCATAGTGTTTGGCAGATAATTGGTACTTAATAAATATTTTCTGATAGATTGATCTGAAGAAACTAGGTTTAATAGGAATAAATATAAAATCTTACAGTTTGTGGCACTTAAAAAGTCCAAGAGACATAACTTCTGGGTAATTTAATCATCTTATTAATACTTCCAGCATGCTTATTAATAAAAGGATGACCATTTGGACATCTCTCTCTTAGACCAAAAAAGAGTTATGATCGTAGACTTCATTCATAGAAATGTAATGTCCTGAGCAAGAATTATAATAAACCAATTATATCCTTCCTTGTATACACCAATTTTGGAATATGATACTCAGTCCTGAAGCCACATATTAGAATAAATTCTGGGATACCAGAATTCTAGTCAGACTGGAGTAAGTCTGAAGGAAGATGACTGGGATTATAATTGAACTCAGTATAGTAGCAAGTAAACATCAATATAAGGAACTGCAAATGTTTTAACCCCGAAAGGAGAAGCTATAAGAGGGAACATGACTGGGACTCCAAATACTTAACAGGCTGTCATGTGGGATAAAAACAAGAGTTGTTCCATTTACATGGAGGCATTCAAATTTATAGTGTCCTATCTTAAGAAGCAGTGCACTCCATCATTGGTACTATTCAAGAGGAGCCTTGATGACTTTATAGAAGGATGGTAGGTTTTTTTAATCCTTGTTTAAACTACTATAGCCATGTTGCCTTCCATATAACAAAATGGCTTGCACTTTGGGATCTTTTTATCAAGTTCTTTATCTTGTCTTGTTTTGAGAATTCCTTTAGCTTATGCTCTGGTTGCCACTTGAATTCTTTGCACCAGTAATTTTGGCCACTCAGCCAGTTCCTCTGCAGCAAACAGTTTCTTCTATTTGCCACAAACACAGCTATTTGCAATGGACACCTTCCTAAACCATCTTGAGTGACTCAGACTGTCCCTCCCTGCCACCTCAAACTTCAGCAGTAGTGTTAGGGCAAGGATAAAATCACGGAATGAGCTAAGAGGTCAACAAGAAGCCTGAAGCCAAGAGCAAACTAGCAGATCTGTCTGCCAGGTAACAGTTTTTGAATCACTTGGTACATTCTTTGGTGTAATGTCTCTTTTGCAACAGACTGATGAATATCAGCCTCAACCCTATTCCTTTTGATTTTTCATAATAGGGAAACAGCCTGCCAGTGGAATCTTCACATTTTTCACAGAATATTCAAGGTAGAAGAGACCTTGAAGGTCACCTAGTCTATCTCTGTCATTTTACAGATGATAAAACTGAGGCTGAAACACATGAGTTGTAAAAGGTCACTTATTTTACTGAATAACTCTTATTATTCTACCGAAACAGTACCTATATTAGGAATTCTTTGTTGTTGTTCAGTCATATTTTAGTCATGTCCAACTCTTTGTGACATTTGGGATTTTCTCAGAAAATATACTGGAATGGTTTGCCTTTCCTTTTCCAGCTCATTTTACAAGTGAAGAAACTGAGGCTAGCAGGGTTAAGTGATCTGCCCAGTGTCACAAAGCTAGCAAGTGTCTGAGGCAAGATTTGAACGTGGGAAGGTGAGTTTTCCTGACTCCATGCCCAGCATTCTATCTACTGCACCACCTATCTGTCCTGGGAATTCTTTCACCTGGGGAAAATGTATTGGAATAGGGCACAGTGACACAAAGAATAGGCCAAAAGGCAGAGGCAGCACAATGGATAGTCCAATGAGGGCACAATAACTATAGGAGAGTGGTCAGTCTCTGTACCCACAAGTGTTGTAGGTTAAGTTGAACTTTGGTATGCAAATGTGATGGTGAAGGGATGGCGGGGGAGATGACCAAAGGGCAGAGAGAGATGGAGAGGGACAGCAGTATGTGGGGCAGACAGAAGTTTTGGAAAAACCTCCAGTTTTATGGCAGAGTCTTGATAGACCATTCTAGTATATTCCTGTTTTTGGCTAAATCATGCTTCCTCAGTCTAAAGGAATAATTTCATAGTGGACCCAAATTCTTCTTCCCCAAACACATACAAAATATCTTCATTGTTACAGAATTATACTGAACAGTAGCAGCAACAAGAAAAAACATGTGCAAAGTCCTATATTTTATTCATGTTTTCTTAAAGTCTAGGAGAAGTGTTTTCCTCATAGAAGATTCAGGAATGATATATAACAAAAGAAACAACTATTTTACTAGGCGTGCTAAAGTATTTTAAATACATGTGTTATTGGTAACTTGGTTTGTAAATAGGCAAGGATATATAGTTAGACATTCTCATTTGCACCTTTTTTTTTCTTTCTTGATTACTTGAAAGGAAAAAAATAGCACCAGCAGGTAATTACTATGGATCTAACCATGTGATTGGCTATGTCTCATATAATATTATTGTTCCTTGTGGACACTTAAAATTTAATTAAAGTGTGCAGTTTTTCTGCAACTTAGAAAGCAAACCTGACATGCCATAATTCAGAAGTAAGTACTCTCCTGGAGAACATTATCAAAAGGTGCAGCTCAGAGAAAGGTCTTGCTTAAAGGACTTGCAAAAATGTTCATGTTACAGATATGTTATACAGCTGAATCTTGTACTTCTCTCAATCCAGGAAGATCTTCTGAAGTTTTGTCACTTTCTTCACCAAGCTTTTGTCTTTAGGGTAATTCTATACATAATTGAAGACCACAGGAGAATATGTAAATATAAACCAGAGCCATGTGATGACCAACAAATTATCATTTGGTACCTATAATTCAAAGAATATGAAACTAGGCATCTGAAAGATTTAGGTACAAATCCTAAATCAGATTCTTACTAGTTCTGTGACACTAGTCAAACCTCTCTGAGTCTTAGTTTCCTCAACTGGCACAGAAGTTGGATAGATTAGATGACCTCATAGGGCCTTTAGGGCTCTAAAATCAAATACAATCCAGTAATATTCCATCACTCACCATCATATAAAAGAACATGCAGAAAATTGAGGTAAAAAAGTCCAGCTTTTGTTTCAGGTAAAAAGTTAGGGTCATTAAGGGATTTCTACAATTTCCTAAAACCTAATTAGCAAAAAATCTGAGTCCTGGAAGAAATTTTATCTCTATTGAATGTGTTCCACACAAACAAGTTCCAGAACTCTCAGTTGACTCTTGGATAGAAGGTCATAGGGATAAAAAAATCAATCTTTATCTTTTCTCACCTGCAGTGCTTGTAAGGCCAGCTAAGAAAGCTGATCTAGATGGAATGTCATTTTCCCTTATATTTATGCACCATGAACTTTTTTTTTGCAGCAAAATAAGTTGTCTCTGTGTTTCAATGAAGTTCTCAGATAATCAGTGCAAATTAGAAATTGTACTGAGAACATTGTCACTTCAAGAGGGATTCCTTCTTTAAGTTGATGACAGTAGCCAGATGGAAAATTGTGGCTAGAATCAGTATGCCAACAGTAAGGGACATAGTCAACAGACTAGTTATTAGAGCACTCTTACATGTAATACTCAAGCCTTAATAATGGTTCTGAGTGGCAATTTGAATATCATCTTGGGACAGTGGGAAGTATCAACAAAGCTTCTTACTAAGGGTGATGTCAGGACTTTACAGGTTATCCCATAGGTTTACTCTCTTGAAAGGAACAGCCTGACAGGACTCATCACAGATCAGGCTTTAACAATCTTTGGATAAAAGTATGAATAAACACACATATCTCTATCTCTATCTCTGTCTCTGTCTCTGTCTCTTTCTATATCTCTATCTCTCTATCATCTATCTATTTATAGTCATATGGTTATCACTATATACACATACATATATGTATGTACAAATACACAATGCATGCATATATAACTGTGTGTATGTATATGTGTGTGTTTATATATGTCTGTGTATATGTACATAGATGTATATATGTATCACACACACAAATATATGTATATATGAACATATTATAGTATGACATCATGGAGAACCAACCTAGATATAGGAAGACAAGACCCAAAAGTGTACCAATTGCTAAATCAAGAGCCTGTTGCTAAATATTAGATGTAAGCATTTATACCTCAGACATTGACAAACACTACACATCAGTTTGATTTATATTTTTGTTGTTCCTCTAGACTTTAAGAAGGTGATAGAGAACATGTTAATACTTCAGATTAAACTGAAAAGTGTGTTATGTGTACTTTTTTTTTTTTTGCAGGGACATGTTTGTTAAACATTTACCAGCACAACACTGGCTGATATCCCCCCTCCCATGACATAATACTGTTTGTGTGATTCAGTTGATTGCCACAGTAACTCATTTAATCTCTTAATGCCACTAGAATACTCTCTAAGACCATACATTGCAATGAAAATGCAGTATCTAATTGCTAGAGGCTATTTCTTCACCTGAGAATTCTGTAATAGGTGAGAACCAAGAAAGCATGAGGTGACCTTTCTGAGATTTTGAAGGTCAGATTGGCATCATGGAAGTTGCCTTTATTCATAGACCACCTGTAAGTCATATTCATCAATGGACTTGAATGCTACCAACCAATTAGCTTGGAGCTGTGTGTAGGGACCATCCTCTTATGGTTCAACATGGGGTTTCCAGGAGAACTGAGGGGAATTCAGTCTCTTGGATAGCTAGGTAAAGGCAGCTTTCTCTCTCTCTCTCTCTCTCTCTCTCTCTCTCTCTCTCTCTTTGCTAACCCCTAATATACTTTAATAAATGCTTAAAAGCCTAAACTGTTGCTGAATTTATAAGTAAACCTTAGCTAGTTCTCCCCACACACACTGGGGGTGGGGTGACAGATAAGGACACACACATTAGATTTTAATCATCACAAATACTAATGTTAATGAAAACAAAGGCCAAGTCCTTAGCCTTAAAAATTATCCTAACCATGCAAAAATAATTATTTAATACCCATCAGGTTTACAGGTGATAGGAACAGACAGGAAAAACAAACAAACAAACAAACAAACAAACAGATGGACTGCTCTAATGATCAGAAAAGTAGCTATCTATACACAGAGAAGTTGGATGGCCTCCAGAAAATATAGAATTCCCCATTGCTCTGTTTTTCAAGAGAGAAGGAACCTAGTTTGGAGAGTCAATGCAAATTGCACCATGGCACTCAAAAAGGAAAAGAACGAGAAGGTTCAAGAGAAAACAAAACACTCAATCCTGATTGTACCTTGGTGCTTACTTTAAAAAATATATAAAGTTGATCTTTAACAACATATCCATTCCAAATAGTATCTACAAGAGTATTCCAGTAGGGGTTGGGAACTTAAGAGATACAAATTTGTTTATTTCTTAAATTCTACATATCATTACCAGAAAGCATGTAACAACACATTTAGTTCCTGACAAACACATACACTGTCCTATACTCCCCAAATGCCTTCCTGCCACTATGAAAGAACTCAACACTTTGTAGAAGAACTCTGGATTAAGAAATTGAAGGGAAATCCTTTGCAAAGCAGGAAAGAATTATAGAGAAATTTATTCTGGGGGTGCAGAATTCAAGGTAGGGCTGGCCTACTTAAATGGTGGTACCAATGTTCCTAGTCAAATAGCTTTCTCTGACTCTTCTATAAGAAATTAGACACGTTTGGGCAAACAGGGTCTTACCTTTCCCAGTCCAACCAAGTCATATACTTTTAGAACCATATCTGTATACCAGCTCTTCAGCTCTTGATGCTAAGTATAACACAAGGCCTATATGTATTAGAAGCTCTTCCAAAGGAAGCCATTTAGATATATAAAGTGACCCCCAAACATTGATGCACAGAAAGCCACCTCTCTCAACCTAGCCTCTCCTGATACTAGTGTATCATAACTTCAAGACAAGGTTTCCTTTCCTAGTCATGATAGGACACCACTCCTTAAATCAATGAATTTTTTAGGGATTCCTAGCATGGGTGGGTTATTGCACCTTTTCTTCTCCATTTAAGCAACTACAAGGTGCCAATTTCTAATGATGTCTTGAAATATGTGGAAATTTTAGATCTTCAAGTAGTTAAAGAGTTATTACATGAAAGAGGGATTACATCCTTTGGTCTTGTACCCTAGGGCATTACTATAATAAATGAGGGCATGAAGACATACATACATACATACATACATGCATGAATAAATGAATGAATTAATGAATATGTACTTATTTAGTTCTTACTATGTGCAAAGCATTATGGTAACTGTTATGGATACTAATAGAAAATGGCACAGATCCTGCTGTCAAGGAGATTATACTCTAATTTGGAAAGACAACATACATAGGAGAGTTTAGCTTCAGGAAAGATGAAAAAGCCAATGGGCCTTAGGGAATGAGGAAAGGGAAAGTGATCAGGCCTAATGTTCTAGGGTTGTATTGAAGGGTAGATGATGATTTCCTGCAGTTTGAAGGGTAAAGTTACAAGGTGTATGGAAAGGCTGTGAGCTCATCCCTTAGGAAGTCCTAGGTTCAAATTCTTTCTTTCATACTTATTAGCAATATGAACATGGATAAGTCACTTAACATAACTGAGCCTCAATTTTCTTATCTGTAAAATGGGCATAATGGTGATTTTAGTATCTTTGTAGGTCTCAGGTGATTCAAATGATCTGATAAATGTAAATCACTTTTTAAAGTTTGTATATCTATCTATCTATCATCTCACAGTTAAGAAGTTCTCTGAGATTAAGAACCTAAGTAATTGGAAAAATATTGTTATCCTCAATAGAAATGTAGAAGGGACGTTTGGAGGAAAGGTGGGCTTAAGGAGAAATGATAATGAGCTTATTTTGGATGTACTTAATTTGAGATTTCTATCCAGGTGAAAACATAGAATGGGTAGTAGTTGATGCAGAAACAGAATTTAGGACTGAGACTAGGGTAATCCACAGTAGAGAGACAAATGAACTCAAGGTAGTTTGACTCTCCACACTGAAGTTTTCACAGGACATGGAGTCAGGAAGACCTGATTTCAAATCCTGCTTCAGAAACTTACTATATCTGTGTCTGTGGGCAAAACTCTTAACCTCTCTGTGTCTCTGTTTCTTCATCTCTATATTTGTCATAATCATCGTAGCTAATCTCACAGGATTGTTGTGAGGCTCAAATATAAAATATGACCTTCTTCTTCTCCTTCTTCTCCTTCTTCTCCTTCTCCTCCTTTTATTCTTCTTCCTTTTCCTTTTCTCTTCCTCTACTTCTAATTTTTCTGCTATTACTCATACTCTTATCACCACTACTATTACTGACAAGTACTAACACAATTATTACCACTACTACTATTGCTGCTAATGTTGCTTTTACTGCTATTACTGTTACTACCACCATTGCTACCACTACTTCTCCCACCCCCAGTTCACCACCACCACTACTATTACAACCTTATACTACTACTATTGCTACTGCTGCTACTGCTTCCTCTGCTGACCTTGCTATAACTGCTCCTACTGATGACAATGCTATTGTTGCTGCTGCTCCTACTGTTTCTACTACTCTTTGTTTTATTAATGCTGTTCTTGCTTCTGCTGCTGCTGATCTTCACGTTAGTTTCACCATCACATAAAATAGGGAAAATTGTATTACCTTTTATAGTACTCAGTGCACAAAGTTATTATAGTGCTTTATAAACCTGTATATGTTATTATTTATCATTGAAGCTGATATCATTCTGTGAAACTACAACAATATTCAAATAAGAAAACGGTGTGATCATATATTTAGGACCAAAACAACAATAAAATCACATATAGCAAAAAGAAGACATGGAAGCCAAAGTAGACCACAAGTTGAATACGTTTCAATGATATAGTATTGTGAAATCCTATTAGTACAGGCTCAGCTCTACTTCATGTTTCCCTCTGGTTTGGATTCTAAATTTTAATAAAATATATTTAACATAAAGTATAATTTTGATTATAAAAATAAGGCATGAACTGAAATAAAATTAAGCGATCTTCATGATCGATAAAAATCCTTACTATTGAAAATTTTTTGGGGGAAATAATTTCATAAAATTTCTAAAAGGTTATCATCAAATTTATGAAATCTGTTGCTTGAAAGCAAGATCAGATGGAAAGCTTATTCTAGAATTCACTGCCTTGAACTGTGATATGTCTTGTCAAATAATTCTTAAAACTATTTCACTTTGTACCGAAGAATTTGTAAAGCTCTTTGCAAAAGTAAATCATTTAAGGAGGAGGTTTCAAATATGTTTCAAGTTCATTTCTACATAACAAAAAATAGTAAACAGCTTATTTGGGTGGAAAAGCATAGAATCCCAAAATAAAATTATCTTGTACTGCTAGAATTTCACTACCTCCTCTTTTGTGGGAAAAAAAAAGGCAAAACAACAATACATAAAAGGTATCAGAGAGCTTCTCTACAGTTTAGTGTAAAGAATCAAACAGACTGGCAATTAACCCACTTGGGTACTTTTCTAAGTTTTGTCATTAATTGTATAAACTTAGCCAATTAATTTCATTAATGTAGGCTTTGATTTTGTCATTTCATTGATTATGAGTGCTTCATTTTATTCTAATTTCAAACAAAAGAGCCAGGGGATTGGCCTGTATCAGGTATGGGTCATGACATGTAGAGATAGTTTAGTAGGACTGGAATGGGAAGATCTCCCTGAAAGGCAGCAGGTGGACAATGAAAAGGAAAGTTCATTCAATAAAATGGTCTTTCTGCTTCTGGCTATTGTTTTGGTACTCTTTCTACCAAGGATGGCAGGTTTCTCCCATGTCCCCCAAGGGATTAATGAGTAAACTGTCTGTAACCATTGATTAAGGAAAGACCTATATTAATATGTTCTATATTGTTAAGAATTCTAGGGGCAGCTAGGTGGTGCAGTGGATAGAGAACTGGCCCTGGAGTCAGGAGGACCTGAGTTCAAATTCAGCCTCAGACACTTAACACTTACTAGCTGTGTGACCTTGAGCAAGTCACTTAACCCCAATTGTCTCACCAAAACAAAAAGAAAAAAAAAGAAAAGGAAAGAGAAAGAATTCTTTCCTTCAGTGCTGCCAGCTTTTCAATGTCAGGGTTATCTAGTAATATGTCAATAAGTCAAGTCAGCAAGCATTTATTTAGTGCCTTCTATGTGCCATCTATTGTGCTAAACTCTGGGGTGTAAAGAATTGTTATTTGAGGTTTTTATGCTTCGGCCCACACTGGCCTGGAAGCAGTGCTTTAGCTTGGATGTACATAACTTTTCTACTTTGAGTATCTTTCCCCTGCTCTGGCTGGATAAATGGTGTATTAATTGTTAGATGGTTGTCTCTCCCCATCCCCATTTTCAGACCTAAATTATCAGAAGATCATCGTGGATCAATCCCAGACCACAGCAGTAAAACAGATATCATCATGCCCATTTTACAACTAAAGCAAGGCTCAAAAAGGTTAAACCACTTGTTCTACAGGGTCACACAGATGGTACTAGAGACAAGAGTTGTGCCTAGATCTTTTTGTTGCCAAGTGTAGCCACTTTTTCCCCTATGCTACTCTGTCTCTTATCAGTACAAAGACCAAGCTTTGCTGGGGTTGGGGGGCAGGGGCAGGGAGGTAGTTTTGGTGGCTTTGACAAACCCATCCTTTTGCTAAACTTCCTTACTTTTTTTTTTTTTTTTTTTTTTTTTGCTGAGGCAACTGGGGTTAAGTGACTTGCCCAGGGTCACACAGCTAGTAAGTGTTAAGTGTCCGAGGCCGGATTCGAACTCAGGTCCTCCTGAATCCAAGGCCGGTGCTCTATCCACTACACCACCTAGCTGCCCCAACTTCCTTACTTTTTTCAAAGGCACCACAATTCCTCATTTCCCAGGATCCCAATCTCAGCTTTATGTTCAACTGCCCACTTTCCTTCACCCCAAGTATCC
Organism: Dromiciops gliroides; assembly: GCF_019393635.1. Classification (NCBI taxonomy): domain Eukaryota; kingdom Metazoa; phylum Chordata; class Mammalia; order Microbiotheria; family Microbiotheriidae; genus Dromiciops; species Dromiciops gliroides. The sequence goes on along the minus strand of NC_057864.1, from coordinate 428,153,263 downwards.
AATTACTTGCTATAAGTATTTTCATTTCTACCTTTACCAGAGGGCTATATGATCATAGATTTAGATTTAAAAGACATCTTCAAGGCCATCAGGTCCAACACACTAATTTTACTGATGAAGAAACTGAGGCACAATGAGATTAATTAACTTGCCTAGACATATAGATATTAAGTACTTGAGAGAAGAGTTAAACCCAGATCTTTATTTCAATGCCAGTGCTCATCAACTATGCCAAACCTTCTCTGATCTGTTCCTTTCTCACCCCTCATACAATTACCACCTCATTTCAAGCCCTCATCACCTGTCTCCTAGACTGCTATAATAACCCTCTCTTTGGTTTCCTTGCCTGAGGTCCCCAATATGTTGTTCATACAACAAAGGAATTTTCCATAAGCACGCATCTAATAATGTCATTCCCGTACTCAGTAATCTCAAATGTCTCCCTATTGTCTCTAGGATAAAATAAAAAATTCCTCTATTTGCCCTTCCAAAGCCTTCATAATCTGATCCCCAAATATCTTTTCATTCTCATTACACATTAATCACTTCCCTGCAATCTGGAATCCAGCGTAGTACCATTCTCTCACATCTCATGATGTCTCCTGCATCCTTGCCTTAGGACTAGCCATCCATCATGCTTAGAATGCACACCCTCTTCAGCTCCACCTCACAGAATTGAATTCTCTCTTCTGTCAAGACTAAGTTAAAGCAATAAGTCCCCCATGCAGCCTTTTCTGAAGTTCCTAGAGCTAGTGTCCCCTAACTTTTAAAAAAAATTGGCTCCTTTGTTTTTACTTTTATAAAATCTGATAAAATATATTACATCTTAAAATCTATTAAATATTTTATGTTGATGAATATACATGTAAAAGTTGTCAGTTGTATAAAATGTTACATATATCTTATGTTCATATGGCATTTGCGTTTATTTATATTTGTATCCCTATGTGAATACAAATGAGAGTAGAGGGAATTTTATTTTTCTCTTTTCCATTCCCCTTTACTCCATAAAGTTTCAAGTCATATATACACACACAAAGGGCAGAAGGATGCAGAGTGTGTGTGTGTGTGTGTGTGTGTGTGTGTGTGTGTGTGTGTGTGTATACACACATGTGCATGGGCCATTGGGGGCATAAGTTTAGAGGACAAGAGGGAAGAGGACCCACTACCCACCCCTTACTCAGCCAGTAGGGAGGGGGCACAGCCCCAAACTTGGGACTTCTAGGTAGAGGTGAGAAAGGGTCCAATGGACACTGACAGACCTTTGCGGGGGCTTGGGGGGGAGGGTGATTCTACCCCCAGAACTTATCCTAAGGGACTTTGTACTTATTGGGGGTTAGAAGGGAGAAAAAAAATCAAGAGACCAGGGAACAACAGAAAGAAAAAAAGTCAGTAAATTCACTATGGGAGGGCGAGATTAAGAAAGGGGGCAGGAGAATAGTAAAAGCAGTAAAGGGGCCTCCCCCTAAGGCTTCCTAAGCTTGAAGGGGCAAGTTCATCTCTATTTAATATTAAACTGGGGGAAAGGGAGTTATTGCAAGGAGTGATTCCTCTGCCCCTCACAGCCTGTACCTAGAGTGTAGAGGAAGAGAAAGCTTGTCATATAGGAAGGGGAACATCAGAAGCTGGGATGATGAGGTAGTTGTGGTCAGTTTTCTAGTTTAGGAGAACTTCTTTCCTTTTCTAGACGAACTGAGACTCATATCACCAAAAGAGGCTCGAAGAGGATCTTTATCCCACTCTCACACTAAAATATTAGGAACCAGTGGGTTTCCTCCAAATGCCAGAGGAATGACTGAGGGACTTCATCCCTTACCTGTGATCTCTTTCTCACCAACACTTATGAGAGGACCTGGGTGGGTGGGTGGGTGGGAGGGGTCCTCACCAGTAATAGCATTGTGACTGTCAGGAGGGGGAATGCTCAGGGCCCTGTATAGCTAGCCGAGGGGGTCTCTCTGCCTTTCTACCCCCACCCGCCCCAGCAGCCTCATGCCAAAGAAATCCCAGGGGGCGCTGTGGCCAGTATCTGGATGTCTCTCTCCTCCACTCATTGTCAAACGTTTCGGTATCACTCTCATCCAAATTGATGTAGTCCTACCGTTCTTCCTGGTCCCCAGTTCTGTTTGGGAACGCTGGAGGATGTGTGCCCTGTCTCAGATATTATCCCCAGTGGACATCTTCTCTAGCTTGTTGTCAGAGTCCCTCACTATTCCTCTTGTCTCCTGGATCCTACCTGGTGCTGAACAAATCTCAGATGTTTCTTGGTAGATTCTGAGAATGCCATCACCCAGGTTGAAGTAAGAGATGACAGTGGAGGATGAAAAGGTCTTACAGTTGGCTCCAGTTGTCATGTGCTCCACATTCTCAATCATATCATCCATCATCCCAAACATGTCCATGAAGCCACCTGTCTGCATCCTTCAACTAGCAAGCAGGTCGAGCCACTGGTATACTCCCATCTGTGATGCTAAGGAAAGGGCTGTAGCAAAAGCCCCCTGACATGTTGCTCATATGTCATCGGTCAATGGCAAAAGGGTCCCAGCTTGGTGTTAAAAAATGGGATGAAGTGCAACGGTTTGTGAGGGGGAGGAAAGACTCACATGAGGAAGATGGGATCCTCAGGCTCTCCGTCCCTCATGAACCAGGACATCCTGCTTTCAGCTTCCCAGAGCTCTGAACATGCCCCAACCCAGGGCGCTGAGAGGCCCAAAACTCAGGTGCCCATCTGGCCGGGCCTGATCCTGTGAGTGGCACAGGACGGCAAAGTCCTGGCCCAGGCGAGTAGGGTATTTTTTTTTATAATTTCAAGTACTGATACATAGTAGGGGATAATAAATGATTATTTACTGATTGATTGATTCATCTGTGAAATAATTATGATATCCATCTCTCTCAGGCATGTTATGGGCCAAGTATTTTGGAAAAAAATTCCAGAGCCTTGTAGGAAGGCCGGTTATTTTAAGTTTTGTAGATGTACATATTGTTTAAATGAAGAATTTGTTTTATTCATAAACAAACTTGTGGAAATCCTGGATCATAAGATACTTGCAGATTACACTCTTGCTTTTCTTTGTATCCCCAGAATATATCTGGAATGCAGATTTTCTTTTTTCCCTAGTTTTTCCCAAGAAAGTACATACCTTTAATTTGCCATTGCTTTACCATGTGTTTTAAGCATTGCAAATCCTTAGAAAATATAGCTAATTTACTCTACAAGTAATAATTTTCAAGTTAATCTTATAAAAGACCATTTCCTTGTTTCAGGCTTCAACAAGCTCTAGGATGCCATATGTTGCAATGATGGCCTTCCCTGTTACTCTGATAAATGCTAGGACACAGTCAGTGTCTTGTTCTGACATTGGAATCATAGAATATCAGAGCCTGGTTCTTTAATAGAACTGGGTCTTAGTCGAAGTTTATGGAAATTGAAATATAAATTATTAAAGGAGGTAGTAATAGGTTCTGTACCTTGTCCAGTTAATCCTTATTTTTAATCACAGTGACAGGTCCCTGGTTATCATCCCAAATGCCAATAACTTTGGCTGCTTCCTTAAAACATTAATTTGAGAATTGAATGGAACTTTTGATTTTCAAAGTTGTTGATTTGTGACAAGTCATACAATTATAAAATTGCTTTATGTGCACTTTCCCAATTTACTCATAAAATGTAAAAATCCCATTTTCCCTGCACAAAAGATTGTCATCTATTCTGCTAGCCTACATTCCTGGACAAATATAATTGGCTAATACTTGGTCAAGTTTAAATCAGGTGATTTTGAACAATAATTTTCAAGGCCTTTAGCAAAGGAAGGGTTAAATTGTAGGATGCTTTGGAGTTGAGCACTTTGGTAATGCTTCATACTTTTCTTGTGTGAGGAGTTCTCAGTTGCTTCCCTTTCTTTACTTTAAAGAAAATTTTGAACCTGAAAAGTTGTCAGCTCTGCAAATATTTATATAATTTAAAAACGTATAATACAAAGCACACATATGTGTGTATATATATATATGTTATATATAAATATGTATATGTATTTATCTATCTATAGGAATGTCAAATGTGTCATACTGAATCAGAATTGAACAGAGAACAGCCTACCAACTATGCTTAGTTATTAGACTGATCAATTCACTTGACAAAAAAGGTGGTGTTGGTGGTATGTTTAAGGGGGTGGGGGTGAAGATTCTACCTAGGAGTACCTTCCATCACACATACCTGAAGTTTTTTTGTGGGAAACCTGTAAGCTGATATTAATGCTCACAAGCATCCTCTAGCTCTACCACTTGCTTCCCATTGTTTGTCCAGAGAAACCAACCACTTTCTTAAGTAGCAGCCAGATGTGCTTACCATCTAGTAAGCAGTCAACAGTTGCCTTATCCAATTCAATCAGTTTAACTCAGTCTCCAGGTGGGCCCCTGAATATCTGCTAAATCTCATCTATCACATTCCATTATCTTGACACAATGTGAATTAATACATATCCTTTTGATGTTGGTTTTTGATAGGGCAAAGAATCATTTAATGAGGAACTGAACCACACATTTAGACAAATAAAAGTAAGAAGTTAAAGGTTTAAAAAGCCATAAAACTGTCCTCCTCAATCTTCTTTTTTTTTCTCTCTACTATTATTTTTCTATCCTTTTCCTCTTTCTTAACTTCTTATTTTCTATTTCCTACATCTCCCCTTCATCATTGTTTCTTTCTCTTTTCCTCTTCTTCCTTTTCCTGAAAAGGTAAACTCAACCACAAATTTTAAGAACAGTCTATTCAACCAGTGCTTGGAATAACAACTGAAAAGAACACCCATAAAGAAGTGAAGGAAGGGATGGGGGAAAGAGAGACAGACAGATAGACAGACAGACACAGAGAGACACACTGAGAGGCAGTGACAGAGAAGCAGACAGTTACTCAATTCTGTTCATGAAACAAGAAATATCTTGGGTACTGTCATCTTCTACTACTACTACTACTACTACTACTACTACTACTACTACTACTGTTGGTACTGCAGCAGCTATTATTCTTGCTATTGTTGCTACTGCTGCTGTTGCTGCTGCTGTTCTTCCTCCTCCTACTACTTCAGAGACATTGATGGTTCAGTTCTGGAATACCAAAATAAAGGAAATATCACAAAAAGGGAATCACATGGATTTTTTTTTGTTTCCCAGTACATATCACAGTGATGTTTACCCTATAGATTTATGTGATGTATCAAGTGTGGAATAATGCTATATCTAAGAAAAATGTAGATACCTTAATTAAAATACTTTATTGCTAAAATGGCTAACCATCATCTGAGCCTTCAGTGAGTCATAATCTTTTTGCTGATGGATGATCTTCCCTTAATGTTGATGGCTTCTGATTAGGGTGGTGGCCACTGAAGGTTAGTGTGTTTATGGCAGTTTCTTAAAATAAGACATTAATGAAGTTTGTCATATAGATTGACTCTCTCTCTCTCTCTCTCTCTCTCTCTCTCTCTCTCGCTCTCGCTCTCGCTCTCGCTCTCGCTCTCGCTCTTGCTCTCACTCTCTCTTGTTTTTTGGTTAGACAATTGGGGTTAAGTGACTTGCCCAGGGTCACACAGCTAGTAAGTGTCAAATGTCTGTGGTTGGATTTGAACTCAGGTCCTCCTGAATTCAGGGCTGGTGCTTTATCCACTGCACCACCTAGCTGCCCCTAGATTGACTTTCTTTTACTGGAATACTTAGAAGCCACTGTTGGGATATTATTGCCCTAATTTCAATATTCTTGTGTCTTAGAGGATAGGAAAAGAGGAGAAGGAGAGAGGCAGAGATCTACCCTTCAGTGGAAAAATCAGAACATTTATCAATTAGATTCATTATCTTGTATGGGAATGCTTTGTGCCACCCACAATTATAATTAAGACAAAAGATCACTGATTACAGATCACAATAATAGATATAATAATTTAAATGTTTGAAATATTGCTAGAATTACCAAAATGTGACATAGAGACATGATATGAGCAAGTGCTATTGGAAAAATGGCACTGATAGACTTGCTCAAAGTAGGATTGCCACAAACCTTCAATTTGTAAAAAAACCCAAAATATCTCAAAGCACAATAAAGTGAAGTGCAATAAAATGAGGCATGTCTGTACTACTAAAGATGATGATGATAGCCAGTCTTTAGACAGCACTTAGGTTTCCAAAGCCCCAGAGGGCAGAATCAACAGGAATGAGTTCATGGCACACAAATGCAGATTTAGAATTGATATGAAGCAAATTTAAAGGAATATTTAAGTCCATCCAAATGTTGACCATTTTCTTGGGAGGTAGTGTGAGGTTTTGCTCTCACTGAACAATCAAAGTCACATTGAGAATATGATCTTGTTGAAGATGATATAGGAATAAATTTTGGTCACTTATAGATTGAAACATATATCTTTTGAGTTCCCTTTCTACTTTTAGAATTTTGTGATAACAAATTTGAGTGATTTACCAGAGGTATAGCTGGGATTTAATCTCATGTCCTCATATGGTTAGACCCGGAAGGGACCACAGAGCCTATGGGATTAACCTTTTCATTTTACTGATGAGCATACTTAGAATTGTTAAATGACTTGCCTAAAGTAACACATCTAGTAATGGCTTGAGATTTGAGCTTAGAGCTTCCCAAATAGAAGTCCTTTAACCTATCCAATATACCACACTGACTGCAAGACCTATATTCTTTCTAGTATACATTCCTAGGCCCATTTATTAAAGTAAACCCTAATATATTATGCTAATATTTGGGGGGGAATTGAAGCAATTTTAGATTTTCTAAAAATATCTGTATTAATTAGCTGCAATTTTTACTCTCATGTTGCAAGCATAAAAGACACTATTATTAATTTCATGAATAGTTCTCTTTATTCATGTAAATTTTTCTGAGATCACCTTTTCAATTTTAAAAAGGCAATGTGATTTCTTTGCTTTTCTTTGAAAACTAATCCTTTGCTATGTCCTCAAATAAAACCGATCAGCTCCTGGAGAGATGGAGAAAACATCTTATGGAAATACTCAATTTAATGACTAAAGTCTCTCTCCTTCAATGACATTGTTATAGGAGGTCATGACTCAGTGAAAATTCATTTCCCCTAACTTTCCTGAGCCCCTTGGAAGAAGTCCTTGGGAAAATAGCCAAGAACAATATTTCTAAAATGCAAAAGGTGGTTCATCAATTCTATGTGTTCCTCTTTCTTTAACAGTGTGAATGCAGATGTTAATTCAATTTCTTCAGTGCCTTGAGGCGTAACACATTATCAAGTGAGGGAAACTCACATGGCATAAGGATCAACTCAGGATGCTTTCTCTCAGTTATTTTATAAAATCTGGGCCTTTGAAAAACTTGCAGCCATGCATCTGCAAACTTAATCACAATCAACAAACACCATGCTGTTTCTTTGCTTAAACTTAAAAAAAGAAAACAAAATAAAACAAAACTTGATTGATAAAATTGTCTCTAATTTTTTGTTAGTTTCTTGACCATTCTTGGGTCCAGTGAGATAGAGGAAAGAATCAGTGGAATGGGTGACTTCTTCTTGTTCCATGATATCAGACATGTTGAGATTGTTGCTTATCTCACTGGCCTTTGAACAAAGAGGTCTCTGAACAGTGAGGAAATATGCATATCATGACTGAGATTATGGCCCTGTGATCCCTTCTACGCCACCTAAATTCAAATTCTCTGAAGACTCTACTATAGAAAGCTAGAAATCAGAGAGATGTTGAGACACCTGCTCCTCTTCAGCCCCCTTTCCCAGAATATGTCCATCTCTTTCTCTTTGTCTCTCTGCCTCTGCCTCTGTCTCTTTGTATCTTTCTCTTTTGATCTCTGTGTCTCTGTCTCTCTCTCTGTTTCTCTGTCTCTATTCTCTCTGTCTCTGTCTCTGTCTGTCTCTGTCTCTGTCTGTTTGTCTGTCTCTTTTTCTCTAGGAACCTCTCATTGAAGAAAGCCTAGACGTTATGATTTCCCTATTGAAGCAGGAAGCCAGAAGAGGAAGTATTTATTTTACCAGTCTTGCCAGTTCTGTCCATAACTCTACTTCATCACTCATTGAACCTCATCACCAGTGAGAAGAGTTTTATACAAATTCACCAGGTTTGAACCACCAGACACATATATTCTTAGTATAAAAAGAGGAACCATTAAATATTTTGACCATGGGTATGACACAATCAAAAGGTCTGTTAATGGCTAAAATTCTAGCTAAACTGTCTAAAATATCTAATGAGTGGTCGCCAATCAATTACAAGCTTTAGCAAGAGTTAGACTTTTAAGCATTTATTAAGGAGAATAAGAATTTGGTAAAGAGAGAAGAAAAGGCCTAGATTTCTATCTATTAAAGGGAGAGCACATTTCTAGCTCCCTTCTCCGCCAGCGTCCTCAGGAAAGAGCCCCAGACTCCGCGCCAGTCTCTTCCTTCCTCCTCCCACTAGTCCGCGTCACTTCCTGATACCAAAGACAAGACTCCTGGTCTTGCCCTCAAAGACCTTCGCTTCATGGGCAGAACTCTTCTACAGTTAGTATCCAGCAGGTGGCGTTATTCCAATCGTTACAGTCCCCCCTGTTGTTCCTCAAGAAACAAAATGTTTCCTTGACGGAACAGTAAAAAGAATATAATAACTATTGATAACTAATAATATGTGAACAACAATATAGAAAAGGAAGAGAGGAAAGTTTTGTCCAGAGGGGCGATTTTTTTTGTCCTCATGAACCGACGCTTTGACATTAGTCTTGCAAAGGGAGGGCCTCTGCAGAGAATACATGTTACAGATGGTGTATATTATAACAGAAAGAGAAAAAAAACAACAAAAAGAACAAATCAAAACTGTTCATTTAAAGTCTCTGAAAGTCTTTTCTCAGATGTCCTCTAGGTGTAGTCGTGGAATGGAAGTCTTTTCAGGGGTTGATGTGTGGATGCTGGTAATCAGCCAGGAAAATTTCCTACAAAATTGAGCTTAACACAACTTTAAAATAGCTTTGTCAATAATCAAATCAAACAATGAAAGTTCTCAAAAACATGTCTAAGGGAATTCAGAATCTTAGTTGTTACACATGAAACATATAATAAAACAAAAATTGAACCATTCTTTAAAATTATAATATTACTATAGTCCCCCCCTTATGGAGGGTAATTGAGAAGACAATTGCTGCGATATTAATTATTAAAAATAATTTTTATCTTTGTTTCATCACTTTTTGCATCATCTGCCTAATTATCCTCATGCCATTATGAGAAATTAAAAAATCTAATATAATTGGTAACAGGTGTCAAGGCCAAATTCAACACTGTATTTATCATGACACCTGAGATAATTATGGGGGTTACCATAAAAGAACAGAGAAATGATGGGATATGAGCATTCCCACACTTGAGCAGTATGTACTGCCCATACAGTATGCCAGGCTTAAAAGAGGTGGATGGAATATATGTCCATGCCACCGAACATATTGGAAGAAACTGAGTCAGACTTAATCAGATGCATGGGATTGAGATGTCCATGGCATCAGGCATATAGGAGGGAGCATAGAAGCCAGGTGTAGAAGTGAGATGGGTGGGATCAATACTTCCAGCCATCTGTACAATATTGTGGGGAAAAATAAAATATTAAACCAAGAGAATCCAACCTCAACATTTGTCAAAAGCCGTTCCCTTGGCCATACCTTGACTTCATGCATGTCTCCCCTCATGTGACAGTTCAGTGTCTGCTCTTGCGTGTATTCCTCTTGTGATTGGATGGCATCTTGGCCAACTGGCATCTGATAACTCAGAATAAAGGCAATTAGTGTCTTAAATGATAAGTTCCCATAATCCAAGTCTCATATGGATTTAAAAATTGAGGATAATAAATGATTGCAAAAAATGTGAATACATCTTGACTCAGAACACAATATATAGTTATGCAACAATTTCAAATAATATCTTTTTTTTACTTAGTATACAATTACTTTTGTGAAAAATCAGAACATACTTAAATACAAGTTAAAGCACAACAGAATATCAAAGACAACTTTTACAAATGTTCCTCTCTTTTTTTTTGGAATATGCTTATCAAAAATAATACTTCTAGAATCAATTTACACTTGCCATGGCAAACAATTTGCCAGGGAAATGCTTTAAAGAGTTTGATCAAATAATCAGTTGAGAAAAAAAAATAACAAAAACAAACAACTCAGAATATGGGAGCACAATACTCCTAGAATTAACATTGTATTATGAAATCAAAACCATGTTGCAATGTTTCAAAATTAGATAAATGAATAGAAGAAAATACACATGGAACAATAAAAGACAGTGAAATTCAAACTAAGGAAATCTAAATGAACATGAACTTAAAGAGTATTATAAAATATAAACTTGATCACATGACTAAAAAGCTTTTACAAATATTCTCCTTGTTTTAAAAACTAAGTATAAGACACAATCTCAAAAGCATGAAAATCTCTATGAAAATAAACCCATACCATTAATTTCAAAATGTATATATAATAGCATAGAAATCCTATGTAACCTCTGAACTGACATTATTACTCTGAGTGAATTCAGAACACTTTTGATTCCGATGTCTAAAATCCCCAATACTCATATCAATACCTTGCTGCTTACTTCTACATTTCTGTAAAATATGTACCCTTCCATGGCAAAAGAAGCAGAGTCTTGAACTATGTTGATTGTCATTCTTATTCAGCTTAAGTTTTTCTTCTTTAACCCCTCTATATTGTCTGTCGGGCTTTTCACCATACAAATGCTTTATAAGATTACTAATTAAAGACAAAAGCAGGTTAGCAAAATTATGAACAAAACGAGCATATCTGGAATTTAAAGAGTTTTCTAAGGTTGTCTCAAAAGCACAGCCAGGCCGGGGAAGGGCTGAGCCTGAAGCTGCAAATGCAGGTACAGAAAGTTGAGCATGCGCATCAGATCTCTGGACTTCCCAGGCAGGGGAAGCTATGGGCTTGGCCATAGGAGGAGTAGAGGGTGGGGTCTGGAGAGGAGGGGAGGGACTAGAGCAATTTGAATGAGACTTGATTTTGAACTCAGGCCTGGATTCCTCTTCCCCCACTTTGCCTCCAGGTTCTAGGGGATTAAAAGCTTCTAGAGGGTGGGTCATTGCCTCCAGGCATGCAAAATTAGAGCAACAATTAGTGTTAGAATTGGGAAAAGCTGCAGGAATCTCTTCAGGTTTCTCTGAAAAAGCATGGTTGGGAGAGGGAGAGATATTTCCTTGTGTGAGTAAGTTGCTGGCTCTTTTAACAAAAATAAAAAGAAAAATAGAAAATCCAGAAAAACAAAGCATTAACATGATCTTATCTCCCATTTGTCTGGTTAAACAGACTAAAATCAAAAATAGGGTAATTAGGGAGTTTAAAAGGTCCATTCGAAAAAATTTTAAAGGGAAAACACAGCCAGTGCACCAGTACTTAGCAGTTTAAAGGGTAGGGGAAATTTCTTACCCAACCGGAAGATCAGAAGTGAGGTTCAGCTTTCCTCTTCGTGGTCAGCCATCTGTTAAGGGCTAAAATTCTAGCTAAACTGTCTAAAATATCTAATGAGTGGTCGCCAATCAATTACAAGCTTTAGCAAGAGTTAGACTTTTAAGCATTTATTAAGGAGAATAAGAATTTGGTAAAGAGAGAAGAAAAGGCCTAGATTTCTATCTATTAAAGGGAGAGCACATTTCTAGCTCCCTTCTCCGCCAGCGTCCTCAGGAAAGAGCCCCAGACTCCGCGCCAGTCTCTTCCTTCCTCCTCCCACTAGTCCGCGTCACTTCCTGATACCAAAGACAAGACTCCTGGTCTTGCCCTCAAAGACCTTCGCTTCATGGGCAGAACTCTTCTACAGTTAGTATCCAGCAGGTGGCGTTATTCCAATCGTTACAGGTCCTAGTTAATTTCAGGGAATAACTAGGAAGTAAGGTGCATTACAGATTTGCAGTGGCAGAGACTGGGGTCATGGAAAACACTTAGCAACCCATTATTATAGCTTCAGTATCACATATTAAAGTACTGAGCTAGAATGGTGGAAGTATTTAAGAAAAAAAATGGATATTTGAGAGACCAAAAAGGAGATAAAATATGAATTAGCAACTAATTTAATATGGGAAGTGAGGGAAATGGAGAGGTCAACTAATCAAGAAAAAACAAAGTTTTCAGTAAAATAAATTAAGGAAAAACAAACAACAACTAAAGCCTACTGTAATCATCTCAGCATTAGGCACTGGAGGTCTTAATTAGAATGCTGGTAGAATGAATGGAAGAGCAAAGATTCAATAGATTTTGCAAAGTCAAAATAACACCATGACATGAAAACTCATTAAATATGGGGTTAGAAAAGAATAGTCAAGAAATTAATAAAAATTAGCAATAATTTTATTTGATTAAAAATTCCAATTTTCTTTATTTTCCTTTAGGTGGATTAGCTAAGTAAAAGTGATCATTCCTTATAGTACTGTCCACTTTAAATATATCTCTTTACATCTCCTGTCATATCTTTGTATGCTGCACTGAGTAAAAATATAAAATGACAAAAGGATCAGTATACTGAGATTCCTAATATCCTTTTATTCCTTTTCAAGATTTTAAACCAAAGCAAGTATCTTTTTCAAATAATTTTGCCCGTCTCAACAAAAAATGGTCCTTGAGACCTTCTTTTCTTAAAAAAACAAAACAAAAAATGGACTTACTTGAAACTCATAACATAAAATTAATGAGTGAGTATATCACATCCATACAAAGTAAAGAGTTTAAGGTTTTAAAAGTATATGTGTGTATATTTCCATATGCATGCATATATGCATATATGTATGAATATTTATGTATATGCACATATGTGTTAATATATTAATTTATTTAAACTTGTTTTTAATGCAGGAAGGGTGACTGGCCAATGAGAACACAGCCTTTAGGACAATGAGTAATGTGCTTTGCACCATATCAACTATTTGGAGGTTGGGTGACATTGGAAAATCCCTTTTCATGGAAGGACCTGTCTCTAATACACATCATGCATAGGCATACTGACAACTTTCTGTTGCCTGATTCATGTTGATGCAGACTTTTAACTGGTTGCTGAATCAAGGGGCCTGCATAAAAAGAAGCACAGATAATGACTAGTTCTTTCTCTGCCAACATTTGAGTGAGGAAGAACTGTTGTGGGCCTCCTCGTTGGAAAGAGTATCAAACAGCTGTTAAGGGCTAGAATTCTAGCTAAATTGTCTAAAATATCTAATGAGTGGTCGCCAATAAATTATAAGCTTTAGCAAGAGTTAGATTTTTAAGCATTTATTAAGGAGAATAAGGGTTTGGTAAAGAGAGAAGAAAAGGCCTAGATTCCTATCTATTAAAGGGAGACCACATTTCTAGCTCCCCTCTCCACCAGAGTCCTCAGGAAAAGAGAGCGAGAGCGAGCGCCAGTCTCTTCCTTCCTCCTCCCACTAGTCCGCGTCACTTCCTGATGCCAAAGAAAAGACTCCTGGTCTTGCACTCAAAGACCTTCGTTTCATGGGTGGAACTCTTCTACAGTAAGTCTCCAGCAGGTGGCGTCATTCCAATCATTACACAGCCCTCGCTTTCACCTTGTGGCCATGTGTCTATGAACACATGGAGCTGCTGTTTCTTCTTTCTCTGTTGTGTTTCCTCTTCCCTGATCTTAGGTGAATGAGCATAGGAGAAAGAATCAGGCAGATTATGATCTTATGAACTTCAAAAGTTTGGAAGAGCTATGAGAAACTCAGTGACCGAAGTTCTTTCTTATATCTATAGAGCCTGAACCTGCTTTTTTTTGGGTGTGAGGGGAGACATCCATTTACTGCCTATGTTCAGAAATTGTACTTTGTGAGGACAAATAATTCTCTAACTGTTGAGTCAGAAAATCTCATAACTCAAGAATAATAGAAAAGCAAGCTACTGAGCTCTTGGGGCCCCTTTTCTCTTTATAGTTGTGAAGTATGTGGGCTATTTTAAATTGGTCCTGAAAGTCATGTGGGGAAGAGAGTAGCTTTTAAGAAATGATCTTAAATCAGGCAGGGATTATCTGACTATAATGGCCCCTATTCTTTTTTTTTTTTTTTTTTTGCAGGACAATGAGGGTTAAGTGACTTGCCCAGGGTCACATAGCTAGTAAATGTCAAGTGTCTGAGGCTTGATTTGAACTCAGGTCCTCCTGAATCAAGGGCCAGTGCTTTATCCAGTGCACCACCTAGCTGCCCCCAAAGTCCTCTATTCTTATCAGTTTATCCATAGTAAACATACATGTTAAAAACAATAATGTTTTCTCATTTTCTTACACACTTTAAGTTAAACCTTTACTTTTAATTCTTTGGATATCATGTTCCATGAATCTCCATTGGATGAATATTAGTTTGAAAAATTTGGGGGGAATGGTTTGGGAGCAACTTTGGATCTTTAAAAGTGCTGTAACCTTCATTAAATTCAATTTATTTTGGTTTCTACCTGCCATTCAATTCTGGGGCCAGGTCATTACCCATCTTCAGTGTCTACCCAATATAAATGTTTTGATGGATCTAAATGAACTGACCAACAAGCTATATGTCATGCTTTGGCAAATAGACATTTTAAAAAATCAGTTTGGTGTTTCCTGTACAGGCCTATATTTTGTGATTTTTAAAAATCAATTTTATTGGAGAGGCTCACTGCATTTGGCATAGACTCTCCTCCAAAGGGGAGAATCTTGAGGACTCCATTTATATGGGAATGACTTTCAAAATAAGCAGCAAATGACAAGAGTTGAATTTTGTATTACACTTTTTGGTCAAATATATGACTGAAGATGTGGTCTGCTGAAACAAATAGTTTGTTAAGTAACCTGCAATGGCAACAAGGTTTCACAGTGGATAGAGCACTGAGGCCTGGAGTCAGAAAAATGTGAGTTCAAATGTAGCCATAGATACTTACTTGCTGTATAAGCTTGGCCAAGTCAGCTAACATTTACCTCAATTTCCTCAGTTGTAAAATGGGGATAATAATTATTATTATCTATACTTCATATTCAAATAGAACGAATGATGTCACATATTATATCTTGACTTGTGAGTTAATTGGATTTAAGTGAGACAGAGCCATCAGAACTTTCTGCCTGAGTCATCAAAGTCCAGTGGCAGGACAAAAGTCAAGATGACTGGTGATGGCCCAGATGCAGTGGATGTCCTTCACATCTTTGTTGTCTGACCAAACTCTAAGTGTTCCATGCCTACGTTAGATTACTAAAATAATAATGTGACATGTATTCTCTGGCCCTCCTCTCTTAGAGTCAGCTCTCTTTTCTCTCTCATGGACCCTGAAAAGGTTGCTGCATCTCTTTTATCTGCCTTCCTTTTGAGTGACCACCAAAAGTATCCCTCCTATTTGAGGGGCCCCCTTATTAGCACCGGTATTCAATTTAATCATTTGGTATTGGATAGTTTTTACAAGGGAATATTTACTTCAAAGATGTAGCAAGAACACACATACTAACATTTCCCACAATGCCTCAAGGGCATAACTCCCCCTATACCAACCTAGTCTTCCTGAGGGGATAGGACAATAAATTAACTCATTTCCTACATGGATTCCATCAAGATCATATCCAAAGGAGACATTGGTCATAAAAAGAATCTCAAAGATTTATCCCTAAGTAATTAAAAAAATATCTAGGTTCCCTTGTTAGGGTATCTGGGTGCCCTTCCAAAATCCAGCAGATAGCTGAAGCTCTGGAAAGGAGATTTGTACATATGTATGTATGTATGCATGTATAAACATATATACATATTTGTATGTATATACATACATATGAAATATCTCATCTGTATGGAGATAATTGAAACCAGAGGAGTGAATGAAATTAATAATTAATAAGTACTATGGAGGGAGAACAACAGAAGGCAAGGACAGAACCTCTTAAGGTGTGGAAACTGGCAAAGATGACAGGAAAAATAAATTTGAGTTGTAGGGAAACCATGGATGTGCAGTATTATCGCACAATCATAATGAAGTTGATGATGATAAGTCGCATTTATGTAGCACTTTAAGGTTTGCAAAGTGCTTTATACATATTATCTCGTTTTATCCTTACAAGAGTCCTAGGGATTAGATGCTATTATAATCCTCATTTTAAAGATTAGGAAAATAAGGTATAGAGAGGTGATGTTATTTGCCCAGGTTCACACAGCTAGTAAGAACTGGGGAAGGAACTCGTCTTCCTGAAACTAACAGTGATGCAGAAGGATTGGTCAGCAATGTTAAATACTGCAGAGACATCTTGGAGGAAAATGATCAGGTTAAAAACAAACAAAAACAAACAAACAAACAACAAGAACAAAATTAGGGCCTTCAGAATTGTTGATGAGATGATTAGACATCTTAGAAAGTAAAGTTTTCACAGGTGGTAGCCATGGGGTCTAAATTAGTGTTTGAAGATTGAATGACAAATGAATGAAACTGTAGAGAAGCACAGGATCATTAAAAGAGTTTTATAATTGAGTGACCTCAAGTTTCTTCCAGAAACAAATCCCCCACAAGCCCAGTGGGGAGATTGCACCAAAGTCTTGCAGGATGGGCAAGCATAGGTGGACTTCAATCAGTACTGTTCTAGAGAACACCCAGAGCAATGAGATCACCAATCTCTCTGAGTATTTGAGATGCAGTGGAGGTAGAGGAAAGATTAGGTGTAAAGGTCATAATAAATGATAGTTCCCAAATGCAGGGTTGAAAGAAAATTTATTCAAGTTAGTGAAGAACCTATTGTATTTGTTGGTTTAGGGAAAATAGTTAATTGACTGACCCTCATTCACCTGGCCTTCAGATTCAAGTGAACTTTAATATCACTATGTCATTCTGGGTTTAGCTCATCATCCTTTTCCCCACAATTGCTTGCTATAGATTTACAAAATTACTCTGACTCAAATGCCTCTTCTACCACCTTTCCAGATTCCAATGAATTGAATGAGAAGACAAGTGTGCTCATTGTAATGATTTCACCAGGATCATAGTACATCTCTACTGTCACCATAAGACATCTCCACAATACCTAATTGGGCCTATAGAACAATGAATGCAACAGAATAAAACTAGTTCCCATTTACAATAATAGCCTTGCAATGTAACAAGTGCTTTTCTTTAAAAAAAAAAAGGTAGGTAGTTCAGACATCTTTCATTATCCTCATTTTTTGTAGAGTAGAAAATGGACACTTATTGAGGTTGAGTGGCTTGACAGAGGTGTCTCTCAGGTGGACATGTCAGAGTTGGAACTGAGACTCAGGTATTACCATTTTACTACAAAACATTGCCTCTCATAAACAGCACTGAAATGGGGATATTTTATGCTGGCTACTTTAAAGAGTTACTGGGAAATACCAGCTGTTCAATTCAAAAAGCCTCATTTAAGCTTTTATCTATTAGGTGCTATGTACTGTGTTAGATGGTGGAGAGATAAGAAGATAAAATAAAATAGTAAGCTTATATTCTCTTGGGGTTAGAAGAGGAAAGGAGACCATATAACATGTACACACGTCTGTACACATATACACTACATATTTATAAAATAATAGAAAGTATTTGCAAGAGAAAGTAATAACATGGGGAGATAAGGAAAGATTGCACTTAGAGGTATTGAATTATCTGTTTCTTTAAGCAAGGTAGTAATTCTATTATGTAGAGAGAGGGGAGGAGGAAGCAAGTTTATGAAAATGAAGACCAGAATACCTGTCCATATTATTAAGGTGGGATATGAATTTGTGTATACTAGGGGAGTTTGACCAAAAAAGAGAAAGTACAAAGGAAAGTCATATGAAATAAGACAGAAATATAGGTTATATAATAATATCTGTAATACTTGCTAGCAATAAGGTATTTTAAATACATTACTGTTGCTATTATTATGGATTTTAACCCTTTCTTGGTCATGTGTTAAGACCCAATATTTTAACTTGTTTTTAAGTTGTTTCAGTCATGTCTTCATGATCCCACTTGGGATTTTCTTGGCAAAGACACTGGAGTGGTTTGCCATTTCCTTTCTCTGCTCACTTTATGGGTGAGGACCTGAGGCAAACAGGGTTAAGTGATTTGCCTAAGGTTATACAGCGAGTAAGCATCTGATGTCAGATTTGGACTCATGAAGCTGTATCTTCCTGATTCCAAGCCCAGCACTCTACCCACTGTCCCATTACCTTTACTTATAGAATGCTTTCTGAAGCAATATGATGAGGAGTGACATTTGATATATTAAAGTTATTGATGTTTTATAATAGAGTTCAAAGTTTTTCTTTTAAACTTCCCTTATTATTTTCCCCAGCATTTTAGCAGATTTTTTTCTGGATCAGAAGTACTTGAAGGGATTGAGGTAGTTGGGTTCCATTGCTATTTGATATTTATATCTGTTTTGTTTTGTACCTTTTATACTTATTTTATTTTAAGATTACTTTTAGAGTGCAGGGGAACTTCAGAAGTTGGAATGTCCTTGATTTTCTCATTTCACATATATTTCTAACTCCTTGTAGGACACACTTGTCTATTTCAGTAGGTAAAATTATGTTCCCAAACTAAGACCTTATTACTTCATCTGCAAATCTCATAAATTGGGGAATTTTCCATAATAAAACCATTTTTATGAGAAGGCAGATGTGTCCTTTTATCTTATATGCCTCTATTGGATGTATAAGTTTTATTGGTCCAGGACTCATCTCATTTTCATTCTCCAGCTAATCTATACCCTAACAAGAGAGGCAATTTAGCAGCCCAGAGATGTATGGTTACCTTATCAGATATGCATTTTATTCATTACCCCAGTTTTTACTCAAAGCACTTATTCCAGTAAAGATGGAGACTGTTTTATAGAGGCACTGGTATGTACTCCTAATTGGTATTTTTTCCCTCATAGAAACAATTCAAAGAAGTTCTCTGTACAACTTGTTTATACCAGGATAAAGTTCACCAAATTTATAACTAAACTTGTCTAATTCAAGAGTTGATGTTATCTAGGGTTTAGAGTACAGCATTTAACTTGCAGACACTTGGTATTAAATCTTACCTCAGATATTTAATAGATAGGTAAAATGAAACAAGCTACTTTTGTCTCTCAAAACCTCATTTATTCACCTGCAAAAGGGAGGTATTAATCCCTGTGTTAATTACCCTTATTGAGTTACAACTTTGCAAGCCTCAAGTGCTCTGAATATGAGAATTACCACTATTATTTAGCATCAACCTTTATTAGAACATAAGCTCTATGGGGATGGTGTTTTATCTTCTTCAGGACCTTTTTGTAGTTTTCTATGTATAGTATGTACTTAGTATATATATTTAATTGGATTAATTTGGATAACATAAGGAACATGAATTTGAGGTACACTAGACTCAGATATTTCACTCAAGTTGCTTGAAGACAAACTTTCAGGACACATGAAATATTTAGCCTTGACAGATGATTAAGCAAATAAAAGAAAAATGATGGAAGAAGAAGCATAATGATTTTCAAATATATTAGCTAAGACCAGTCTTGCAATATGAAGCATGAATTAATGGTCCACAAACCAAAGTGATTTTAAGAACTATCAAAGAAACCCCGAGTCCTGACTATCTCCCCTAGTACCCTTGTATAATACTTGAACTGACCATTGTAACAATAATTGGCCCAGGGACCTGGTTCATGAGAACCTTTCCTTCTCCAATATGGGATATCTCCCAGCTCTAGACCCATGCAATGCAACTAGATGCCATCATGGAGGAGAATGACTAGGTAAGAAAGGGTTAGGATATAGAGAGTTGGATCAGTGGATGGAATAGGAACAAATTATAGTGTAGTAAATGACTATAGTAATCTAGTATATGATAAACCCAAATATGCAAGCTTTTGGAACAAAAACTCATTATTTGATAAAAACTGCTAGGAAAACTGGAAAACAGTATGGCAGAAACTAGGCATAGACCAACATCTCACATGATATACTAAAATAAAATCCAAATGGGTACATGATTTACACATAAAGGATGACACCATAAGCAAATTAAGGGAGCATGGAATTGTTTATCTGTCAGATTGATGGGCAGAGGAAGGATTTAGGGCAAAAGAAGATATAGAAAATAAAACAAAATGTAAAATATATCATTTTAATTATATAAAATTAAAAGATTTTTGCACAAACAAAACTAATATAACCAAGATTACAAGGGAAACAGAAAACTGGGAAATAACTTTTGAAACAAATATCTCTGGTAAAGGCCTCATTTCTAAATTATTTAGAAAACTATGTAAAATTTGTAAAAAATACAAGTCATTCCTCGATTGATAAATGGTCAAAGGATATGAACAGGCAATTTTCAGACAAAGAAATCAAATATATCTATAATCATGAAAAAAATGTTCTAGATCATTATTGATCAGAGAAATGCAATTTAAAATCAGTCTGAGGTATCACCTCACACTTATCTGAGAAGCAAATATAACAAAAACAGAAATGATTGAATGTTGTAAGGGATGAGGGAAAGCTGGGATGCTAATCCACTGTTGGTGGAGTTGTGAAAAGATCCAACCATTCTGGAGAGCAATTTGGAACTATGTCCAAAGGGTTATAGAACTGTGCATACCTTTTGATCAAGAAATATCACTGCTAGGTTTATATTCCAAAGAAATCCTCCAAAAGAAAAAAAAAACTATTTGTATGAAATATTTATAGCTGCTCTTTTTGTGGTGCCTAAGAATTGGGAATCAAAGGAATGTCCATCAATTGGGGAATAGCTAAAGAAACTTTGGTATCTGGTGATGATGGAATATTATTGTGCTATAAGAAATAACAAGCAGGATGATTTCAGAAAGACCTGGAAACATTTGTATGACCTAATGTATAGTGAAATTAGCCAAACCAAGAGAACATTGTGAACAGACAGCAGTATTGTTTAATGAAGAACTGTGAATGACTTAACTATTCTCAATAATAAAATGATCCAAGACAATCTCCAAGGACTATTGATGAAACATACTATCCAACTCCTAGGAAAGAACTGATATTGCTGGAACACAGACTGAAGTATGCTATTTTTCATTTTCATTTTTATTCAAATTTCTTTTTGTAGAAAATGACTAATATGGTAATGTTTTATACAATCATACATGTATAACCCATATTTGATAGCTTACTGCCTCAGGGAGGGGGGAGGGGAGGGAGGGATAAAAATTTGAACTCAAAGCTATAAATAAAAATTTCTATTACTTTAAAAAGTTAAGGTCAAATTATATCTCTCACACACTAAGATCTCCACAACTCCACTGTGGATCCTCAGGAAAGTTTTATTTACACCTTAAGTTTTTGGCTCACATTTAGGGTCACTCTAAGGGGCTCAAAATGTTGAAAAGTAGAGGAATCTATTTTCTCCACCCAAAACAAATGCTTAATGCATATACTACCCACAAACACAAATTGAAAGAAAAAAAATGAACAATAGTAACATAATGGCTATTATATTCCCTCAAGAGGGTAATGTAAAATAATCAAGAAATGAACTTTATTATGAAAAGAAATTTTACATGTCACCTCAATTCTGCACTGTCCAAAGTATTCTCTGCATAACTTGGGCACATCCTCCTTGCATTCTCTTTCTTTTTAGTTTTGTTTTTTGCCTTCTCATTCAAGAAACATTTTGGTGGATGTAGAAAGGACACCTCCTGTAACATAGCTGGCACAAACTGAGGATCTAGGATATCCTTATCTCTCAAACTCATGGAATTACCTGTAAATCTAAATATTCCTATTTTGGTATTGCTGTTCAGTCATTTATGATCAAGCAAAGAAACAAAATCAGAAATAACTATGGGAATAATCACCACAAATGTGAAGGTTGATCAGACCCTCCCTATCTAGTTTTCTCTAGAAAGTCTCAGAGTTATATGATCCTACCTGGAGAATCAAAGGAAGAGAACTACAGAGTTTTTACATTCACTTTTAAAGTCCACTGAGTGGACAGAGTGGACAATTTTCTCTGATTTGCACACACACACACAGACACACACACACACACAGACACACACACACACTGTTATGGGGTTAAGGAAAAAGTGACCATGTAGAGTTTTTTCATCATCCCCATGGGACAAGCCCTTTCAGTGTTGAGCCATATGTTTTCCAAATTGTCAAAGAAACTAAGATGCATTCTCCATGTGATGACCCTTCTAGACCCACCCATAAATAATGCTTGATGAATAAACTCTTCATTATAAATGCTATTGGAATTCATCCTTTAAGATATTCTTCATTTTAATAACCTATCTTAGATTTATTTGGTTGATTGTGGTCATCAGTGTAAAGAATTCACATAAAGTCACAGATTTAGAGATGAAAGGGACTTTGATATCATTTAGTCCATCCCTGATATTTTACAGTTGAGGAAATTGAGTTCTGGAGATATTCAATGTCTTATACAAAGTCACATGGTAGGAAGTGACAGAGTCATGATTGGAACCCACGTGTTTTGACTCCAAAGTCTAGGAGTCTTTCTACTTCACTGTGTAGTTCCTAATATAGAAATTCTCTGGGCCTTTAGAAGTCAAGTAGATTGCTCATGGTGATAGAGCTAGTATATGTCAGAGGTGAAACTTAAACTCAGGTTACGCTGACTCAAATGTTGATCCTCTATCCATTAACCATGGTAACATATTCCTTACAGACTCAATATAACACTTTAAAAGAATTAAAAACTTTCACATGGATTCTCATTGATTAAATGCATGTTACTTAAGAGGAAGTATCACATTAATCCATTAGCACTCATTACCAGAGGTATCTGAATGGATAGGGAAAGAGTCATTGACAAGGAAAATCATAGAATGTGAGAGCTGGAGGGAGGCTTACAGATCACTTAGACCAAAAACCTCATTAGGTTCATAAAGGGTAAATAGTTTGTTCAAGGTGATATAACAAGTTGGATTAGACTAGAGTGAACTCCAAGGTGAAATTGGCTGAGAGATTTCTGAGCTATGAGTCCTGTTCTTTCCATTGTGCCTTGCTATTTGGAAGCAGGTAAGAATGGGACACTCTAGACGAAAAGGGCTTCAGAAATCCAGAGACAAATTTTGCCTCCTCTAAAATTTGCCTACTCAACTCCATCAGGAATTGGTCCTGATAATAGCTACATGGATTTCAGTAATGCATTTATTCTGATTTTAATCAAAGGATGTTCTCTGTAAGAAGAATACAATGCCATATAATTACTCCTATCTGATCACTGAATCAACATTACTTTTCAGAAACTCATTTATCATTTTAAAATTATAGAAGCATTTTTCCCTACCCCTTTAATCACAAAAGATTTTAACAAGGTCAGAATGATCACTTGCTTTTGGATAATAAAACTACAAAACCCTTCCCCCCTTCTTCATCCACTGTTACCTGTATTATTTAAAAACATAGTCTGAAGCTGCATGTTACTATGATGTATAAAAATTTTGAAAGACATCATTTCTGGGTAATTAATAATTTTATTAATCATTTCTAGTTGATAATTAATAAAAGGGTTAGTGACACTCTCGAACACCAAAGGCCCTTCATGGGACCCACTCAGTGCTTATATGCCCTTGGAAGAATTGGTGTTTCTGAGAGTGGTCACCAACTCTGATTAATTAACAATTAATGAGAAGAATGAATAGTATAATGAGCGGTGGACCTATTCTAATGAGGAGCTAGGGGACATGACTCTGATCACTCAGTCTTGAAAAAAGACATATTTTATCCAATATAATTCCCCTTAAGGCAATCTAGACAAGGGGTTCAACCTCTATTCAGAGCTGGCTGACAAAAATACCATGGGTCAGATTTCACCTTAGATTAAATTCTTCTTAAGTTTTTCTAGTTGGTAGGTTCTCCCACACAGGATCAAAAAGCATGTACCCCAGGGATTTGGGGAATCTCTTATTATTAAGATGAGTGAGGGGCAGCTAGGTGGCACAGTGGATAGAGCACTGGCCCTGGAGTCAGGAGTACCTGAGTTCAAATCTGGCCTCAGACACTTAACAGTTACTAGCTGTGTGACCCTGGGCAAGTCACTTAACCCCAATTGCTTCAGTAAAAAAAAAAAGAACAAAAAGATGAGTGAAACAAGCTCTCATTACAATAGCAGAAAAGATTATATTCTTATCTCTTTTTTTCCTTTTTGTATTTCAGTATATGTGGTATGATACAAATAAGCAAAAACCCATTCTATTTTTTTAATAGTTCTCAAGAATACAGAGGTAACATGGCATTGTAGATGGAAGGTAGTTCCTGGAGTCTTTTATTCAAGTTCTGACCCTACAATATATTGACTCAATCACCCTGGGCAAGTCACTTAACCCCTTAGTTCCCCTACCAACTCTTCAAGACTATAAGAAGCAAAGAACTGCTCTCACTCCTATCCCCATTTCTATTCAAGATCATAGAACTATTTAAACATAGAACCTGGGTAAACTACCCACACAGGTCACAGAATCTTTAAAGAGATCTAAAAAGTCAGTGCAGTCTATGGGCAAAGAGAATCCTATAATATTCTGGACAATTCTTAAGTATAACATTCATAGCAAGAGGTAAGGAAAGCAGATCATCGATCAATTGGCAAATTACAGCGAGGTACAAATCCCTCACTTTTTAAGGCAGCACAATCTACAGTGGCTCCTGGTTGTATCCTTTGGGACCTCCTGACTCTGAATTATTTACCTAATACCATTCATTTTTTTATTCAAAGGAACCTTGAATTATTGAGAATAATAAAAACTCACATGTCTATAATACTTTACATAGAGTTTACAAAGGGTTTAACATACATGATCTAATTTAAGTTAGGCTTTACTAGGTTAATTTTCTTCATTTTACACAAGAGAAAACATGGCCTTAGAGAAGTGAAGGGATTTATCCTCTCATATAAAGCTAGTGTGTTGTTTAAAATCTAAATTGTTGGTTCTAATCTACCTCCCCCAGTTTTTATGGGGGGGGGGGAAGCTGGCTAAAATCGCTGATAAATTCAGCAAACATTTAGGCTTTCAAGGATTTATTAAAATATATTATAATTTAGTGGAGAGAGAGAGACAGACAGAGAGAGAGAGAGAGAGAGAGAGAGAGAGAGAGAGAGAGAGAGAGAGAGAGAGAGAGAGATTGATTGAGAACAGATTCCTTATAGCATGGAAATCCTAGCTTGGATCCATTCAGTATAGCCAGAGAGAAAGAAACCTTCTTCCTTTGCTAGCAGCCCACATGAAATCCTTCACCATGCCAAAAGTCCTGGATGACCAGGGGGACCTTCCTTTTTCTCCTGTCTGTAGCCATGCTGGTTCCTCAACTAAAAGAGAGAAAGAGGCAGTGCCCTAACCTCTGCTTCCTAGTTTCTCTCTCCCTCCCTGAAAGGGGGGGGGGGTCCTTCAAGCTGATTGATTGAAAGTGGTCTCTTGCTGATGCCAGTAGTACAACCCCTCTGAAAACAACATGGTCACTCAGGGCCAGTCAGGTGTGGTCTCCATGCAATCACCCTTAAATAGGTCCTTAGTCAGTTTCTCAGTCTTACCCAATTTAAACAATACTAAATCAATCCTCAGGTGGGACCCCGGGGTGGGGGTGGGGTCTGCCAAATCCCATTATTTTATCACACTAGTTATGATAAGAGGAAGGATTAGAACATAGCTCTTCTTGATTCAAAATCCAGTATTCTTACCCAATTTGCTTTTCTCCTCCTTTCTTCTTTTTTCTTTGTATGTTCAAAAACAAGTAATACACTGTATGAGCCTATGAGAGGGATGGAAGTGATAAAGGCCCAAGCTTAAATTGAAAGTTGTCTTTACCTAGTACCTCCTTTTTCTCTGCCTCTTGAACACAAGTGAATTACAGGGAAAATGTGAGTTGGAGTGATGTAATCAGTGAAGACTAGTGAACAAGGAACACACTTACATGTACTTTTTACCATTCAAAATTGTGTTTCATCCTTCCACTTTTGGTTGTTTTGTTTATGGACTTTGGTTAACTTCTGCTTTTCTTAAAGTCAAGACCTCTTCTCCCCTGATGTTGATTCAATAGCCACATTTATCACTTTTATTAACCAAATGAAAATGTAATTTAAACAATTGGTAAAAAATACCCAGACTTGTTATTAGTCACTGACATTTATATAGTACCTGAAGTTTTGCAAAATGTTTTGTGTACATTAATGGGATCCACATATGATATGAAGAACAAAAGGTATAATTATTATCACTATTTGACAGATAATACAATACACTTATAGAGATAAAGTGATTTGTCTTTATTCTCATAGATAATAAGTATAAAAACAGGATTATAACTCTCTTCTTAATTCTGGGTCCAGGACTTTCTGCCAGACTACTCTGGCACTTAGTATATGAATTTATATAGTATATCCAGATCTACAAGTCCACATGCATAGTTTATCTCATTTCAACTGAATAGAAAGGCTAACTATGAATTTGGATCTTTGACTTCATGATTTTATGTAAGTTAATTGTATTATGACAATCAGAAAGAGGCACTATATTTTCCTTTTCTTTACATTGGAAACGTCATTTTAGAGTAATCCCATTGCAGTATCTATCAGAAAGGCACATCTGCCTTTTATGATTTGCCTTCCCTTACCCAGTTCTTGTGAAAGGTTTACCAAATGATAAACCAAGTCCACCTTGCCTTTGACCTTAAGGGCCAATTACTGACTAGCAGAATATAAAGTCTCTTTCTCCCTTTCTCTCTCTCCTCTTCCCTCTCCCTCACTCTTCTCCCCCCCTCCCCCCCACCCCCCGCATTCTCTCTTTCCTTTTGTTCTTCAAGCACAAACCAGCCACCAAGGACAGTGGTTACTTGATTTTGAACTTATCATTACCATATGTTTTATATACCCTATTAGAAACTATGGGGGACAACTAGATAGTGCAGTCTATAGAGCACTGGCCCTGAAGTTGGGAGGACCTGAGTTCAAATCTAATTTCAGACACCTAATAGCCATATGACCCTGGGCAAGTCACTTAACCTCAATTGCCTTAAACAACTGGGGCCATTTCCAGTCATCCTGATATATACATACACATATATACATATATAAACACACATACACACACATATATACATATACACACACACACACACACACATATATTGCCACTGGACCCAGACTATTCTGGAGGAGAGAGTGAGTTTGCTGACCTTGCATAGCCCTCCCTCAATTAAATACAATTCATGTCAAGTCAAGACATCACTTCAATATCATATCCTCTTTGAGATGAGAGGAAAAAACAATACACAAGAAACTGTGGGGGATAGCTTGTCTTGACAAGCTCACTTGTCCCACAGAGATATGTTTTCTCATAAGTTATTACTTCTCTCTACCAAGGCTTGTAACAATGTATGAATTATACTTTAAACTGACTTGGAATTTAAATTGTAGTAACATTAGTTTTCTTGGCAAGAAAATAATATGTTTAAATTATGTGAAATTCTTTATTGAAGAAGCTGCCATATAGGTTAGAATTTCCTGAGTTCAAATTCAGAATTAGACACTTATTGTCTACATGACCTCTGGAGAAGTTACTTAACCTCTTGGTTTCATTTTCAACATAGGCAAAATGTTGACAATAATTATAACATCCATCTCAAATGTTTTTGTGAGGCACAAATAAGATAATATAGATATAGTACTTTGAAAAACTTAAAGCACAAGACAAATTCTAGATAATAAATTAATATTTCATAATATCAAAAAATTTAAGTGTAAAAGTGATTTAAATTGATATGTTAAAAATTTGCATTATTTTTCAGCTTCTTAACTCCCATCAGACCAAATCTTTGTAATGTTACAATGACTTTTTAGATATTTTGGACATTCTCCTTTTGAAATAGACATTTTAATTTTCCCTTTGTTTCCATTTGATTGATCAATTCTGATTATTTAGGCATTCTCCCTTTGGAGAGTTTGGAAGGGGAAATAGAATGAGGAAATTTTTATAATCCTTATTGATTAAATTTCTTTCTGAATGTTATGATTCAGTTAATGACCATTGTCTTAATTCAATTAATCATATCCCTGGCCTAGTTAAAAGTATTACTTAATAATAAGATGAATCTAAAAGAATTATTGTAAGTACCCACAGAATGAGAAAAAAATAGGAATACTCACATGCAAGTGTCAGTGATCAGTAAAATTATAGACAAAATATTAGAATGCTAAAGGATCTTTGAGATAAAACAATGAAAATCCTTACTTAAGCAGAACCAGAATTGAAAACCAAAGGGATTGAGTGAAATGAGCTAATAGGTAGTCTAGTCAATAACATGGTAGCATGTAAAGAGAGTGAAATCCAAAGTAACAGGTTTTAGCATGGAGCATCAGTTTTGTTAGAATCATGGTGATATGACAATGATTGTACCAGCAGGCATTAGGAACTTTTAACATTTCAGTCCAACTAACTCCTTTTCCTCTAGTCCTTAAGAAACACCTCCTAGTTAAGCCCTAAGAAGTCAACTTGCCATTAAACTCATTATTATCTAAACATTGACTTTCCTTTTGAGGTCATTATCAGCATGGTTTAGGATAGAAAGTACAATGATACAAAGTTGGAGCACCTGTGATAGAATTTCAACTTTACTACATTATATATATATATATATATATATATATATATATATATATATATATTTTTTTTTTAGTGAGGCAATTGGGGTTAAGTGACTTGCCCAGGGTCACACAGCTAGTAAGTGTCAAGTGTCTGAGGCCAGATTTGAACTCAGGTCCTCCTGACTCCAGGGCCGGTGCTCTATCCACTGAGCCACCTAGCTGCCCCAACTTTACTACATTATAGATTTCTGGCTCAGAAATAATTTAGGCTACCTGGATCTAAATAGCCTATCATCATCATTATCATCATCGTCAACAACAACAACAACTTGTATTATCTCTAAAATTTCTTCTAGCTCCTGTCCAAAGGGATCTATTTTTCTTACACGCTATGTTTTCTAAGGTCATAGATTTCGAGCTGAAAGGGATCATAATAATGAATAAGTCAAAAACTATCACTTTCAAAATGAGAAAATTGATTTGGGTAAGATACCTTGGGTGAAATATTTAATATATATTTGATGCAGAATACAAACTCTGGTCTTCCTGATTCTGAGTTTGGTGTTATGTCCATAGTACCACTTAGTTTCTGTATGGTGGTAGATTGTGATTCAGTACTACTAACAACCAATTGCTAAGTGTATGATTGGGGGAAAAGGGAGAAAGGGGTGGGTCATAGATTTCTGGGGGAAAAGGTGTTGGATTCAGTAAGAAAAATGTGGGATCAATGGATTTAGAGTTGAAAAGGGAACCTAGAGAGTACTTACTTTAATATTTTTATTTGGCAGGTATAGAAACTAAGGATAATGAATGACTCAAAATTATTTTTAATGTGTTTATTTTAGTGACTGTAAGGTCAGTATGAGCTGTGATGTCATAGCTAGGTTTCCTATTAGTATAATTATGAATCCTGACAAAGAGTTGCCTTGCTCAAGTCCATTCTGCATACTTCCATGGGACTAGAATCAATTACCACATTTTACCTAATCTAACTTTGAATAGTATAAATTCAATATGCAGCCATTTCAGGGAATTCCTTATTCATGGCAATCAGTACCTAGCTGTATATTCTTGGGCTGTCTTAAGATAGTCATAGATTCCAAAAATAGGGAGGTGGAAATTTCACTGTATTCTGATTTCATTTGACCTTACCTGGAGTATTTTCTTCACTTCTGGTCACCATGGCTTGGGACAGATATTGATTAGCTGAGTTTCCAGAGGAGAACTTTGAATCTATTGTCTTATGAAATTGGGTTGAAAGGTCTAGGCTTGTGTATTCTAGAGAAGACATCACAGATGCCCCTTAAGGGCTTCAAGTGGAGGAGGGATTAGTCTTGTTCTGTCTAACCAGAGGGTAGAAACAGAATCAATGGGTGATAGGAATATAAATAGAAAAATGAAGCAAATCTTTCAATCAAGGAGTTTATTAAAAGACACCATGTAAGAGGCAGCTAGGTGGTGCAGTGGATAAAGCACTGGGCCTGAATTCAGGAGGACCTGAATTCAAATCCAGCCCCAGACACTTGACTCTTACTAGCTGTGTGACCCTGGACAAGTCACTTAACCCTCATCGCCCCACAAAAAAGAGATGATGTATATAAGAGATTCTCTGAGGTGGAGGTGAGATGATATTACCATTCAAACAAAGAAGACAACCAATACAAAGGTATGGAGTAACAAGATGGAGAGCAATATATATATATATATATATATATATATATATATATACTGATTGACCACCTCTTCATGTTACCCACCGAATTGCATGTAATAATTTGTGTAATAGTCTTCAGGGCAGCTAGGTAGCATAATGAATACAGTGCTGGACTTGGAGACAGGTGGACCTGAGTTTGTATCCTTCCTCAGACACTGAGTAGCTGTGGAACCCTAAGCAAATCATTCACTTCTCAGCCTCAGTTTTCTCATTTGTAAAATTGGAATAATATTAGCACTCACTTCATAAGGTTCTTGGGAGGATCAAATGAAATTTCTTATTATTCATACAGCTAGTCTTTCTCATGTGATGGTCAGGGCCCACCACCTTAAAACATTGCTTTCATCATATTATACCTTGTCAATGGATCCTTCAATGTAAATGTCCAATCACCTCAGTCTAGCTTTCAATTTCTTGTATAATCTGACCTCAACCTCCCTCTCCAAACTGATTTATCGTCACTCTCCCAATAAGCTTCTTTCATTAGTTCTTAACTGCCTGTCCTCCTGTTCTATGCTCCTTTATAAATAAGCAATTTGACTCATACTGTTCTCTTTCCCCTTGTAAAGCAGTATGCCTGCACCATTCCAAATAAATCCCCTTTGTTAGGGCCCAATTAAAAACTTACATTCTCCATAAACCTTTTTCTACAAGTCCTACTCAGTGATTTTTCCCTTTTATACTCTCCTAGAGAGCCTGACCGGTATAGTAGAATGAGCTCGGACTCGTGAGTCCGAGGATAGGGTTTAAGGTGTTCCTCTTCTGCTAGTTGCTAATATCATATTTCTTCTCTTGTTCTTAGTTTCCCCATCTGTTAAATGAGAGGGAGACTAGGTGATCTTTAATTTTTTTTTCTTTCAAAAATCTTATGAATTTGTCTGTCCTACTTCTCTTTTTGTTTTGTTTTGTTTTGGTGAGACAATTGGGGTTAAGTGACTTACCCAGGGTCACACAGCTAGTAAGTGTTAAGTGTCTGAGGTTGAATTTGAACTCAGGTCCTCCTGAATCCAGGACCAGTGCTCTATCCACTGTGCTACCTAGCTGCCCTGTCCCACTTCTTGTATAATAACAGCTAACATTTATATATTATTTTATGGTTTGCTTATGCACATCTCATTTCATCTTCACAAAAACAAAAACAAAACAGTGAGTTTGTAGGTGCTATTGTTATCTCTATTTTTACAGAGGAAACAGGGGTGAATAGTTCAAGAGACTTCCCCCAAATCACACAGCTAGCACATTTATGAGAAGGAGAATGGAGGACTTCTTGATTCTATACCTACTTGGGGAATGAGAAAGACTACCTAGCTTACTTGGATTAAGGCTTGGATAAGGTGGCTGGTAAAACTGTGAAGGGTATTACTTGAGAAGAGGGAATGAAGGGAAACATGGCTAGAGAATGACTGAAATGGTGGGCCGGGTAAAAGCAGTGATAAATGATAACAGAGAACTCAGGATGGAAGTACTAGAGGTGAAAGGGCATGGTCTCTGGTCCCATTGCAAAATATGGCTATGGCTAGGAAAAGTGATTGGAAATGAACACTGGAGGAGGAAGTATCTACAGTTATGAAATCAGAGATCTTTTGAAGTTTTGAAGAAACTGCCAACCAGGATATGCTTGAACATCAGGAAAGTTCATAGGATTGTGTAAAGTTTGTATAACTTACCTTGAATTTATAAGATTTTCCTTCGATATTCTAACTGGTATTGTACATTTGAATGTAGTTCTATATCTTAAAAGTGATACATGGTATTGCATTTTAGAATAACTTCCAAATAGATATGAAACTCAAGTGAGGAATGGTGGCAAAACTCCAAGAGATTTTAGCTAACATCTCTAATTAAATCCCACCAGCATAGGGATAATTTATTGATAATTTCCCCAAAATTCCCTACAGATTTCTACTGCCCTTAGAAATATCATCTGAATTGTAAATTGATATAATAATTTCCAAGCCGAGAAATCAGGAGCCCACTATTTTTATAGATGGCCAAAGCCCTCCTGATTTCACTCCTTTATTACAGCTATTTTTGTTTTTAATCCTACATTAATTCATTCATCTTTCTC
This sequence comes from Dromiciops gliroides, assembly GCF_019393635.1. Lineage (NCBI taxonomy): Eukaryota > Metazoa > Chordata > Mammalia > Microbiotheria > Microbiotheriidae > Dromiciops > Dromiciops gliroides. The sequence goes on along the minus strand of NC_057864.1, from coordinate 428,120,914 downwards.
CATCTTCCTCCTGCTCCTCCCTGGGGAACACAGAGTTCTCTGGAAGCACTCCTGGCAGACTCAGTATGCTAATGTGCTCTTTGGATTTAGGCCTATGTTCCCTTTTGTGGTAATCTGCCTCCCTTTTTGTTCCTTTCCCAAATTACCTTGTATTTATTTTGTGCATATTTTAACATGCTTATTTGGCATGTATTTCTATGCACACTTGCTGTCTCCCCCTTTAGAACACCAGATCATCAGAGGCAAAAACTTTTATTTCTCTTTTTTGCCTTTGAATCTCCAGAACCTAGGACAGTTCTTAAAGGTACTAAGTAGGCATTTAAGAAATATTTGTTAATTGATGGATTGACATGGGTACCTGTATTTCTGGGCCTAAAGATGTTTCCAGAATGTCAATTCAGATGGATGCATTATAAATCATTTATCTGAAGCCAGGTAAAGAATCAGCCCTAGATAATAACTTTGGAATGGTAACAATATCAACATCTGAATATTTTTTCTCCTTTGCTAAGCACTCCCTCATATATCACCACACTTTATCCTCGCAGTAACTTTGTTAAACAAAAGTTCCAGTCCTGGATATGCAACTTATCCTCTGGGTGACCTTGAGGGAATAATTTCATCTCTCTAGGCCTCAATTTCCTTATCTGTACTTCAAAGAGAGTGGATTATAGGATTGCTAAATTCCCTGCCAGGTCTACAATATTATGATATTATCAAAGTATGGTAGTCAAAAGAACAGCAAGCTTGGAATCAGAAGAACTGGGTTGGAGAGCAGAGTCCGCTTCGATGTGGGTGGCATTGGGAAAGTCACTCCTTCCTCTCCACTTCATTTTTATCATTTGTAAATTGAAAAGTTTGGACTAAGGGGATCATTAATTCGCCTTTGAGTTTTGGCATCCTATCAATAAATGACCTTAGGTGGAGCAAAAATTATCTTTGTTTTAAGAATGAAGTACAGATAGCATCCAAGTACATACATTTGTATGTATACATTTATGTGTATATGCATATGTGTACACAATAAAGTAACATACATGTAGATAAATATATTCATATGTATATACACACATATATGTATATGTAATCACTACACACTTACATGTGCAGAGACTTGAGAATTATTGATCTCTATCCCAACAAATTATCTGTCCCAGCAACTCAGTTTTGTTGAGGACCAAGAAACAAATGAGGGGAGAAGGTAGCTACTTGGCACAGCGGATAAAGCACCAGCCCTGGATTCAGGAGGACCTGAGTTTAAACCCGGCCTCAGACACTTGACACTTACTAGCTGTGTGACCTGGGCAAGTCCCTTAACCCTCATTGCCCCACCCCAAAAAACAAAACAAAAAAAGAAAAGAAAGAAACAAATGAAGATGGGAAATTAGTCAAGGTGAAGAGTTCCCCTATGAAGAAGGAGACTTCTTTCCCCTCCAGATTCTGGAAGATAAAATCCTATTCATGTCCCAACTATGATGACTGCATGGATATTAACCTCACTCAGTAAGCCATGTACTACTTTCATAACACTCCATTGTAACCCATTGAGAAATGAGATGACCAACTGTGGGACTGTTCCAATCAGTTAATATTAAATTACTTAGTGGCTAAGAAAATGAATATAGGACTTTGGTGATTCATAAAACTTCAGGGAGAATTTTAGACCAGCTTTTGGAATAAAGAAATTTTAATAAAACTAGGAGAACTCTATCTAGCATTGTAATAACTTTTTCTTGCCTATGAAGAGGGAGAATCAAGAACTATATGAACTATAAAATAGTTACCTTTTTGTTAAATTGAAGAGAACTCTGGATCTCAAATCAGAAAGTGAAGGTAGAAAGAAAAGTGATAATGATCTTGTCAGTAAAGTGAGTATGTCATATACCATATGGAGAGAAGAAACATATAGTTCAGAAGTTTGGGAAACAAATCACAAACCTGGTATGGAAACATGAGAGGGTAGTGACTTAGGTAGCCAGATGACTCAGTGCAGCACTGAGCCTGCAAGCAGGAAGACCTGAGTTCAAATTTGGAATCAGATACTTATTCATTCTGTGGCCCTGGGCATTTAACATTATTTTTGTCTGTCTCAGCATCTTCAAATATAAAATCTGAATAATAACAACATCTACCCTGCAGGTTTATTGTGAGAATCATGAGATGATATTTTAAAGCATTTTGCATAGTTCGTTCCTTGCACATGGTAGATGCTTAATAAATGTTTCCCTTCCCTTCCCTTCCCTTCCCTTCCCTTCCCTTCCCTTCCCTTCCCTTCCCTTCCCTTCCCTTCCCTTCCCTTCCCTTCCCTTCCCTTCCCTTCCCTTCCCTTCCCTTCCCTTCCCTTCCCTTCCCTTCCCTTCCCTTCCCTTCCCTTCCCTTCCCTTCCCTTCCCTTCCCTTCCCTTCCCTTCCCTTCCCTTCCCTTCCCTTCCCTTCCCTTCCCTTCCCTTCCCTTCCCTTCCCTTCCCTTCCCTTCCCTTCCCTTCCCTTCCCTTCCCTTCCCTTCCCTTCCCTTCCCTTCCCTTCCCTTCCCTTCCCTTCCCTTCCCTTCCCTTCCCTTCCCTTCCCTTCCCTTCCCTTCCCTTCCTTTTTTTTCTTGCCAAATTCAGTGAAGGAAACAATTTCCAGTTAAAAAGAGTAATTGTATAAAGAGAAAGATGTGAATATTCAGAAAACTCATTAAGCAACTAAAATTTTTAAAAGACATGCTTTGTCATAGCTATGTCTATTTTTTTGTGGTATCAAAGAAAGGAAAACAAAGTAGATGCCCATCATTTAGATAAATGATCAAACCATTTTTAGTAATCGTATATATATTGTTTTTCTGGTTGCACCTGCTTCACTCTGTATAAGTTCTTATAAACAATTTCGTGCTTTTCATATTCACCTTTTCTTTTGGTATAGTAAGAGGTCGTGAAATACCTGGCATACAAATTCTTGTTGTTTGATTGATTCATGGATTGAAATTACATAATCTGGGGCATGTCATTAATTTTCCAAATTTCCAGACTCTCATTTAAAATGGAATAAATATACAACTTATCTCACAATTTTGGTGGAAGGATCTATGTGGTAACGTATATGTAAATTCTTTGTAACTTAAAGGTATTATACAAATGTCAGCTGTTATTTTTGGAGTTTTTATTTCGCAGGGACTGTCACAGGCAAACACTATCCCCTATTTCACATTTGCTTCTTTCTCTTAGTTCTTTCATTTTTATAATCTTATTTTACATTTTCATAACCACTATCCAATTTTGTATTATCAAATAATGACCTTACATGTGCACCATCTATACTCTTATTTTTTTCTTTTTTGTGGGGCAATTGGGGTCGAGTGACTTGCCCAAGGTCACACAGCTAGTAAGTGTTAAGCATCTGAGGCCGGATTTGAACTCAGGTCCTTCTGAATCCAGGGCCGGTGCTCTATCCACTGCACCATCTAGCTGCCCCACCATCTATACTCTTAATTTGCTTATGAGTTCTTTCTTTCATTCCTTTTCTACCATCTGTAGCTTTTCTAGGGATCTAAAGGCTTACATTAGTTTTCTTTAATACCTCTGCATGTTATAGGTATAACCCTTATCAAAAAAGAAATCATACTTCAATTCATTGTTATCAATAATCACACCTTCTTCTTCCTATAGAAGACTGTGAAAATAAGGGAGAAAACGTCCCTTTTTTCAAACATCCACAGATTTGTTACAGATTCATTATTAGGTGAATAACATGTAGTGGGTAGAAGTGTCAGTGATTATAATGGAAAATGTGAATAACATTCTTCTTACTAAATAAAAGAGGGACAATCTGACAAAAGAAGTGTACTTTCTTCTGCTTGGCTATGATAGGTAGAACTAAGAACAAAAGGATGGAAATTACTGGGAATAAACTGCTCAGATCAATATAGGGAAGAACTTCCTAAAAATGAGTTGTTCTAATATTTCTTGGGATAATGGGGCCTCTGTCACTGAAAGTGTTCAAGCAAAGAATTAAGTACTACTTCTTGTAGGTGTTATAGAGTGGCTTCATGTTTCAAGTACAAGTTGATATATATGACATCTAAATTCCCTTCCTAATCTGATTTAATCCACTTAGTCACTTACATACCGGATATTGGGTTAACTGATATGTAGGCCTTGGGAGCTAAGGTGCTCAGGAAGAGCATTATGGCAGTCTGTTGGTAACTTGGGAAAAGAGCTGTGGCAGATGCTTTTTTAACATTAAAGGTTTTGTTTTGTTTTTAACCAAAATTAACTTTTAGTTGTCGTGGTTAGTCACGTGTATTAAACATTTCCAAAAATGGGAAGAAATAAGAGATTACATGGTAAATTGCTGTCATAATAGAGGGTAATGGTGCCTCTTGAAGTTGAGGATGATACCTTTGAATTTCTCCTTATAACCTGTGTTACAACTCTAGTAATCAGTGATCTCATGGAGCAGACTTTACTTTCCTGAACCATTTTGGACTCTTTTCATCTAATTGTCATTCTACCATTAGTATTACTTCCTTTGGAGGTGGAAACCAGGAGGGGATGTTTCCCAGACTTTAAAATAGGTGTGTAGGAAAAAGAAAGCCTCAAAAAATAAACAATAATAACATGACATTGATACCTAAAAACAGACATTTTATTTCAGCATACTTTACTCATCCAGGACAACTCAGAACCTAAAACACAAACAGGGGCAGAACAGGGATCAAAGAAAGCATACAATTAAGCTCATCACTGGGACTTACAATACCTTGGTCTTGAGGCTGGAAGAGGAAGAATAGCCAAAAATAATGCTTTGCTGAGGGGGCCCAAGGACCAGGATACCTTGTTGATAATCAGGTCTAGTTAGTATGTGGGATGCCTGGGTCATATCTTCAAACCAAAACAACCCCCTAAACCAAAATACATCAGTACTCTAGGAAAATGACATCTCAATCAGTTGTTTAATTTGTTGCCTATCATGGACATCACAGGCAAAAAGATATTAGGTATTTGCTTTTGTGGAAGACATAGCTGAACCAAATAAGGAATAAAAATATGTGGTATAGGAGTTTCCAGAATTTAGAAAGATGATAGATAGATTATAGATAGATGATAGATAAAGAAAGAGCTGTTATTAAGTACTTGTTATATGCTAGACACTGATAAATGGACACAGATATAAACAAATGAGATAGTCTCTATTACAGAGCTAACATTCTCATGGAGCAAGACAATGCAGAAAGGGGAACTAGAAAGGCGGGGATGAGCAGGGTATATATTAGATGTTAAGGAGAGGATCAGGCTACATTGGCTTGGAAGTGATATAGAAGCCTGGTCCCTGGCAAGAAAAGGCAGAGAGCAAGGACCCAAGACCAGATTCCAAGTTACATATGAGAAGGTGATAATCTGAGAGGAGGAACATGGCTAGAACAGCTGGACCAGACCAGAAGTGGAATGGAGAATTAGTTCCTTGCAAGGTGATGCAAATGCTGACCTTTTAGAGCCATTAGTGGCCTCCACATTGCTGATGGGAGAGTAATGGTGCAAGTAGATATAGCATGGCATGGAGGGGCCTGGAAAATAGTTAGAATAAAAGATGGTAGGGTGGAAATTAGGATGGGAGGGTGTTCAAAGTTCAGAGCAGAGGCAGACTGCCAGAAGCAAACCTTATAAATCATAGAAGTCCATATATGCTAGGATTTTGGGGCAATCTCAGGATGCAAAGAATTAACGATGTGGAATAGATTATCTTTCAATTAACCTAGGCATCCTTGGGGAAATTCTGGCCATGGGGAATCTTATTTTGTAGACCCAACAATGGGGGATCAGAAAGAGCCTTAAATATCAGGTGATACTTAAACTGAGCATAAATATGTAGGACCTTTCACTGGAGGCCTCTTTATAAGTTCACATGGAACAAATAATGAAAACTATTTGGGTTCAACTATTTAACCAATCCTGATTCTACCTAAATTTAAAATGTAATATTTGGTCCCCATGTGTAACAGAAATGTGCCCCATGATATGGTAAGACAAGGGAAATACAATACATACCATAATGGGAACGACTGGAAAAGAAAGAAACCCCACCAGGTTTAGAGGTTTAGGCCCTACGTTCGTTCTCTCTCTCTCTCTCTCTCTCTCTCTCTCTCTCTCTCTCTCTCTCTCTCTCTCTCTCTCTCTCTCTCTCTTTCTCTCTCTCTCTCTCTCTCTCTCTCTCTCTCTCTCTCTCTCACACACACACACACACACACACACACACATATGTGTGTTCCAGAAGGATGTCTCTTTAGATTATGTCATTTAACCTGGTTTTTATTTCTTGTAACAGTTTAGGAAATAGTCCCATCAAGTTCCCTGGGGTTGGTAAATTAGAAAGGAGGGAGTCCATTGTTCAAATGTTTGGTCACTCTTAAGTTCTGGATGTTCTATTGCATTTGTTCCAGACCCATTCTCCTCTGTAACCAGCCCCACCCTCTAATCTAGTATACTGAATTAGTTTCCTATATTAGTGGGAAATGAATCAGAACAGAAAAAGAGCAACAAAGCACTCAGTGGGGATGGGAGCTCATTAACACAGGAAATAGGCAGGGGCTTCCTACTTATATAATCAAGAGGAAACAATTTCTTAGATCTGAGCCCCTTAGAAGACAGAACATCTTTAAGAAGGCTATCTTACCCAAAATGAAGTCAGTTCTCATCACAGTGACCAGACCACAGCACTCCAAGTCACAACCCTGCAATCAGTGGTTCTTACAATTTTCTATTAATTCTAGTAGTTTCTTGGCTTGTCTTTCATAATCTGTCCTGACTAGTCACACTGTAGTAGGACAGGACTGCCCTTACATATTTCCATCTTTCTGTTTCTGTCTCTCTCTCCCTGTTTTTCTCTGTCTCTCATGTATCTCTTCCTTTCCAACACAATGTTTCAGTCTCATCTTCTACTTTCCTCTTCCCAGAACTTTCATCATTCAATTTCAGTTGCCTACACAAAATCTTCCATAGTTTCTCTTCAAATAGCAGATAGGGTAAATTCAGAGAATGGTATTCCTTTTAAGACAGGGCTATACAAACATATAATAGAGAGTCTTTTAGTCCTATGCAAGGAGACAGAGTTAGGAAATACAATACAATGTATGAGGATAGTAAGTACAGCTGTCTGAGTGGAACACAGAATTTGTGAAGAATAATCAATACTAAGCTGAAAAAAGCAGAGCTTGTGAAGGGACCTATGTGTCAAGAAGAGGAATTTGTATTTTAACCTGGACATAAAAGGGAGAAACCATAACTTCTTAAGCATGGGAATGACATGGTTTAGACCTGTGTTTTAAAAATACTGTTTTTGCAGTTCTTTCGAAAAACAATTGGCAGTAGAGGAGATCTATGTAGCCTATGCAAACTACCTGGCAATTTTAATTCCACTGAGCAACAGATTGAAGAATTTTGTTTTGCTTTGTGCCTTCTTCAGGAACAATGTAATAATATACTATATAGTCTTTCCTGATCTTCATTTTTCCCCCACTAACATCAATTAATAGAGCCCATAAGCCTGATTGGTATGTGGTGAAGCACTGAGACATTTAGTACTTTTCTTTTCCCTCTTTTTCCTCTCTCTCTCTCTCTTTCTCTCTCTCTTTTTCTTTTCTTTTTCCTACTCTATAGGACCGTGATATTCCAAATGTGTTTTTTTTTTGTCCTAAAACCCATGCTACATTATCAGCAGGCACTGTCATTTTTATTTATTTCATGTGGGTTTTTATTTTTCTCCTACTGACATGACTAGTAGGGTCACCTTCTCTGTGTCAATATCTCATTTCTTCAGGTTCTTCTAGGGTTTCAGAGTCTAAGAATGCACTCTTAGCTTTTCACTTTTCAAAGGATTATTTGAATTGAAGACTATATAAAAGAAAAATCTCTGGCCTTCAGAATAATTTTTAGGACTTGCATTTCTGGAATCCAAAGGAAAAATGTTTCCATTAAGGTAATGTTCCATTAAAATACTAATAAAATTTAGCATGTGTTCAAATTTTATTTATGATCTGTAGGGCCCTGAACTAGTCAATTAAATTCTCTGAGCTTCTTTCCTCATCTGTATAAAAGGGGTGATGGGGGAGCCAGCCATCGATTTGGGAAGTTTTAATATGATGAAATGAACAATTGTTTAGAGGCAAATGAGGGACAAAACCTGTGGAATGTGATCATGCCTATGGGGACCATATTGATTAGATTCATGGTTTATCATTTAATTAATCAGTTTCAAAGTCTTTTAAAGTTGTTTTTCCTTTTTAATGTCATCCTTGTATAAATTGTACTAATTTCTGCTTCATTTAGAGGATGCTAGGTCGCATACGGTGGATAGAGTCCAGGGTCTAGAGTTAGAGTCAAGTTTACCTTCCTCAGATATTTACTATCTGTGTGATGCTAAGAAAATCAATTACATTCTCTTTGCTTTGGTTCTTCAACTGTAAAATGAAATAATAATAGCACCTACCTCCCAAGACCATTGTGAAGAATAAATGACATAATATTTATAAAGAACTTAGAATAGTATCTGGTACATGGTAGGCAATTAAATGCATGTTTCCCTCTTCCCTCCCTCCCTCCCCTCCTTCCTTCTTTCCTTCCTCCCTCCCTCCCTCCTTCCCTTCCTCCCTTCCTTTCTTTCTTCCTTCCTTCCTTCCTTTCTTCCTTCCTTAACTTTGCAGAAGTTCATAAAGATGTTCCTGTTTCCTCTGAAACTGTCAACTTTATAATTTCTTATGACACAACAACATTCCAAAGAATTCACATACCACAGTCTGTTGATCTGTTTCCTAATAGAATAATATGCCCTCAATTCCTAATATTTTGGCCACCACAAGAAGAGCCACAAAAAATATTTTTGTGCATATGGTTTCATTTTCTTTTGCTTCCATTGCTCTGAAGTATAGACCTAGTAGCTGTGTATCTGAGACAAAGAGTAGATTCAGTTTATTAACTTTTGGATCACATTCCTAATTGTTTTTCAGAATAGCTAGATAAATTTACAACTTCACCTACATTTTACTAATGTACCTGTTTTACCACAGCCCTTCTAACGTGTAATTTTACCTTTGGTCATCCTTGCCAGTATGATAAATATAAAGGAGAACCTTCAAATGCTTAAATTTATATATTTTTAAAATTATTAGTAATTTAGAGAATTTTTTTCATCTGGTTGTTGATAGACTGAAGTTCATTCTTTCAAAATTGCTTCTTTGTACTCTTTAACTATTTATTGTATAGGGGATGTCTCTTAGTTCTTAAAATTTTCTATCAGTTCCTTTTATGTATTGGGAATTAGGCCTTTATCCTTTTATTTGAGAACCATGAAGATATGTTGGGGTCAATACCCTGACATCCTATAAAAATCCCTTTATTCCATAACATGATAGACAGTCCATTCTAGGATCATAGTACTACTCTTTGACATATTTCTCAGAGCATAATTTTGATGATTGATAAACAAACAATTTACTTTTCTTTTTAAACTTATACTGCCTGAATAACTTACTGGCTTTCTTCTACAAGTGTAACTATGTGGGATGTATAAGTAGAACTATATAGCAGTTACTATGTGAGATGTACTCTTTTTTCTCCAAGAAGAAAATTGGATCTAATACTTCAACAATCCTATGCTTCTACAGGGAACTTTTCAATGTATTGGATTTTAACATTTCTTAAGCCTGGAAAACCCATTTTCAGCATTTCTGAGTACAAGTATAAATTTATCACTTCTATGTACTTCAATTGCAAATTGCCATCAACTCACCCTCAGGGAAGGAAGTAGTGTGAAATCCCCACTCCTCCTTTCTACATTCTCAAAAAGTCACAAGAGGTAAAGGAAAAATAAAACAGTTCTTTAGGGAAATAAGAGGTCCTAAATTTCATCTTAATAGACCATGGTAAAGAACAGTATATTGCAGTCAACTAGTCATCAAAGGGAGTGTCAATCCCTGAAAGCCAAAAGAAAGAAAATGAATAAGGCTACTCATCTCATAAAAAAGAGATGATAAACTTAAAATGTAGCAAGAGACATACTTTTTGGTCATGGCTATGTGGGAATTTATTTGGTCTCACTTCGTAGATGTGCGTCGAAGGATTTGTTTTTTGTTGATTTTATCAATGGGTTTGGTAGTGGGGAGGACAAATTACTACTTCTACTATGATGAGGATTGTGAGCACAATGATGTTGCTTGAAATATAAAACAAAGAATAAAATAGTCCAGGGTTTGATTAAAGAGGAATTGGGTTAATTAACTGATCTATGTATTTTTGTATCTGTTCATTGGCTTCTATCAGTTCTTTCAATGGTTTGCATTGACCACATTGTGAAAGAAAAACTATCCCATCTTGATATTTATTTATCCATGCTTTTATTCATATCTGGGGAAACTGAGACATGATCTATATATCTTGAGACTCATAGGAGATTTTGCTGGAGCTTTTCCACTTCAACAATTAGCTAAAGTGACACAGAGTGGAAGCACATCTTCTTCGTGAAGTTCAATTCCCTTAGATTTCAGTGCTTTGGGGCAAAGTTTCATTCTCACTGTGGCAGTTAGATCTCTGAAACATAAAAACATTTATGATCCTAGATCATTCTGGAACAAGTAGCCACATTACAATAAATATGACAAGCATAGATGATCACTGTAAATGAAACAATATAGGATTCTGTGAGAATTGGAGTGATGCCCCTGCTGGAGAGATACTGTAGGAAAGCTCTGCCATGAGGAGAAGGCATCTGAGGGCAAACCATGTGGCTTGGAAGTGACATTTGCTTGTGGGTACTGTTGATCAAAGCTACCAGCCAATTAGTTTGGAGCTGTGTGTAGGTGGACAGGATGTTTCCAGTTTTCACAGCAGGCTTGTGGGACAATGAAGGGGTGAGGGTCTGTCTCTTTCTTTCTTTGGCTGGGGACCATGGTGGCGGATGGGGGGGTGGAGTGGAGCTAGAAATGCTGGCTCTATGAGATAGATAGATGAAGGCATCTAGACCTCTTTCTCGCTTCCCACCAAATTTTTATGCTCCTTAATAAATGCTTAAAAATTTAAACTCTTGCTAAAACTTCTAATTTATTGGTGACCACTCATTAGATTTTTAGACAGCCTCACTAGTATCTTAGCCACATTATAGACAGCAAGTATTTAATGCTGAAGTAGAATGTAGCCCTTACAATTGTACTACACGAAGGTCACACAAGTTCTAAAGAGCAGACTTGGGATTTGAATCTTTGTCCTCAGATTCTAAAACCAGTTTCTATCAGGCCATACTGTCCTACAGCTAACCTCTCCTGGCCTTCACTTTACTTTTTTTTATAAAATGAAGGTCTTTGACCAGATGAACATTTAGTTTCCTTCTAGCTCTAAACTGGTATAATGAATAGAACATCATACTTGGAGTCAAGAAGGTCTAGGTTCAAATCTTGTCTATTATGCTTACTATTTGTTTAGCTTCCTAACTTCTCTGAGATTTAGTTGGCTCATGTGCAAAATGTAGATAGTAATACATACAGTGTCAGTCTCCCAGAGTTGTCATGTTCAAATGAGGTATTTTGGGCTTCTAAGTGGCAAAGTGGATAGAGCATTAGGCTTGGAATCAGAAAGATGTGTTCAAATCTGGGACTCATACTTATTAGCTATGTGATATTGAGCAAGTTACTTAACCTGTATTTATCTCAGTTTCTTCATCTGCAAAATAAGGATAATAATAGCAACTACCTCTCAGGGTTATAAGATAAAATGACAAAGTGATTGTAAAACACTTAGTGCCTGGAATGTAGTAAGATGTTTATAAATGTTAGATACTATTATATGCAAAATATTTTGTAAATTGTAAAATGTAATATGAATGCAAGTTATTATTATTAATATTTCCTTATGTAATATTTTTGGGGTAATTGTGCCTTACTCAATTACATAAGAAATAGTCTATTGAGAATAACGTCAGTAAAAATAATTTTCAAGCAGCATTAAGATTGGTCTCTACATGCGAATAATGAATTGATGAAAACTATAAGCCACATGATAATAACTAACATGCCCAGTGGTATCATTTACATGAAAAACACATTTTTGAAAACATGCAACCATGTCTGCAATTTGGCTTTTATGTATGTCTGCAGAGAGCGACTTTCAAAAGATTAGGCAAGAGCAATCCCATTGTATTACTGTACACACACATACCAATAAAAGGCTTCCTGAAGGTAATATAAAACTTAGTAGAGATTGAAAAAACACTCTCAGAAAGACAGATGGAGTTGTATGGGGTCACCTGCATTGTCAGGAAGAATAGAAATTTATGTACAACCCAGTGAATCAGAGAACACTTATAAAATAAATCCTGGGAATTTAAATTTTGGCAAAATAGCTGCTATTTCAAGAAATTAAGTAATTGAGGCCTGGTCAATGCTATATCAGTTCCCTGGTGTGACTGAGGGTCAGAATGATGAGAGAGTGTAAAATTGAGTGAGCATGTTCTTTGTCAGTGCTAGACAATGGGGCAAATACATCTTCCAGTCAAAATGCAAGTCAAGACCTAGTAAAAATCCTGGAAATTCTGATTGAAAGTAGATTGGAAGACAGTAATTTAAGAGAAACAAAAGAAGAGGGAAGCATATCCTACCCTTACTGTTTGAGAAAAGCAAGAAGATGCTTTTTTTCTCAATAATTGTCTCAACTTATGATTCTGAAGTATCTAAACTCTACCTTTTATTCAAGGCCAAGATTATCTCACTGTTTCCATGAAACCTTCCCTATGACTCCTATCCTATGCTCTTTGTTTCCTCTTCTCAACTCTTGAAGTTCTTATTGTCTACACTAACCAGATTGACCAATTTTATTTGGCACATGGTAGATTGGGGAAATCTCTGACTTTAGAGATGAGAGGAAGAGGAAGAAGAGGATGAAGAAAATGGGGGTAACTAGGTGGTACAGGGAATAGAGCACTGGCCCTGGAGTCAGGAGGACCTGAGTTCAAATCTAGCCTCATATACTTAACACTTACTAGCTGTGTGACCCTGGGCAAGTCACTTAACCCCAATTGCCTCACCAAAAAAAAAAAAAGAAAAAGAAAAGAAGAAAATGGAAAGAGAGAAAGACAGACAAAAACAGATGGAGGGAGGGACAGAGAAGAAGACAGAGTAAGTTTCTGCTTTCCTCAATCAAGAAATCAAAGTTATAACAATAGAGAAGTCTTTTATATTATAACCCTGCTTACCACTCAACTACCCTTGGGCTTACATACTGAGGTCTAAGTCTACTCAACTTTGTTTTCCTGAGATTCACAGGGTAACATCATGTCATACATGAAGGTCATCAAAAATGTTAAGTGTTATTATTTTTTTTGGTGGGCAATGGGGTTAAGTGACTTGCCCAGGGGCACACAGCTAGTAAGTGTCAAGTGTCTGAGGCCGGATTTGAACTCAGGTACTCCTGACTCCAGGTCCGGTGCTTTATCCACTGTGCCATCTAGCTGCCCCCTGTTGTGTATTATTTTTGCAAAGAATAAGTCAGATTTTAAACAAGGGACTCCTGCCCTATCCAAGAGAAAAACCACCTCTTCTTTCTTATTAATATGCCTTTTGGTAGCCCACTTTCCTTAATAAAACTGAAAGAGAGAGGAATAGGTTTAATGTTGCCCTTATTCTACCCATTCTCACTTGGTAAAATAAAATCTAGTTAGGTATTAGCTGTCAAATTATTGTTGTTGTTTGTCTTTTGTTTTTGAAACAGATCATTGAAATCATGGAGTGATGTCTTGACTTTTTCATGAATTGGATTTAAGTGAGTTGGAGTTACACAAAGTTGAAAGCTTCAGACTCTCTTCCAGAGTCATCAAATTTCAGTGATGACCTGGGATGCAGTATATGACCTTGGCATCTTTGATATCTTATCAAGCACTAAGCATTCCACAGTGCCTGCTCCAACTACCTTCATGGTCATTGGAACAAATGGTTCTCATCCACCCATTCTGCCAAGGGTAGTCTTCACATCCTTGGAGGAGACCCCCTACCTCACAGATGGGTCTGAGGCCTTTTGATTACCCTCCACCTGGTTTAACCTATCTGCCTAGATCTATTAGATACAACACTTCCAATGATGGCTAAGCTATCATGTCCCCTTTTCCACTACATTCTTAAAGAAATGAATACCTTATTACCTCTGTTATCTGTACCTTAACTTTTTAAGAATTAAATTATTTTTTCTCTCATAAATAAAACTGTGGTTTTTCTCCTTACCTTCTCTCATTAGGAGAAAAATATTGGGAAAATATACATATTCAAACAAATTTCTACATTAACCCTGTCCAAAATAGATCTCATTTTGTGTCTTGAATCCATAACTTCTCTGTCAGGATGTGGATAGTGCATCATTAATCATCAATTTTCTGGAATTTTGGTTGGTCATGGCACTAATCAAAAATCTTAAATTTTTCAAAGTTTTTTTTAATATTGTTATTGTATAAATTGTTTTCTTGATTCTCCTTACCTCATTCTATATCAGTTCATACAAACTTCTCCAAATTTCTCTGAATCTATCCTTTTCATAATTTCAAATAGCACAACAGTATTCCATTACATTCATATTGTTAATGTGATGAAATAATGAGATTTAGCAGATACTCAAAGACCCACAGGGAGATTAATCTAGACTGATTGAATCAAGTGAGAGTGATTAACTGCTGATTAGCCTACTTCAAGTTAACTGGATTGTAATCACACCTTGAGAACACCTTCAGAACCAATCTGGTTTAAGCAGTGTGTAAGGACCGCCTCTGTTCCAGATCTATAAAAAGCTTCCACAATCAGCTTGCTGGAGAGTTCCTGCTTAAAGCAGGCTCTTGGAGGAGGACTTGAGGAAGAACCCAACCAGGCTGGAACTCTAGGCTAGGTAGGACTTTTTTTTTTCTTAACTTTTTGAACTCCTTGTGAATATCTGTATGCTTTAATAAATGTTTAATGCCCAAAGACTGGTGTTGAATCTTCTAATTTAAGGTGATCACACAATATAGATTTTAAACATAACATAATAATAGTGCAATCAAGGATTCTACCCAAACAAAATTTCCATTATAATAGTGATTCACTTTATATTTCTCTCTTTCATTGACCCCTAATTTTCAAGCAGACTTTTTATCCTTTGGATTTTTGTTCCTCAATATTCAGGCCCTCTTCTCAGCATACTTGAGAAGAGTAACTAGAAGTCAAAACACTTGATTTATTGTAAAGACATTTTGTAAAGAACCACATGATTATAAACACCTACTTTATTGGAGACAATCATATGTAATTCAGAGAGGAAAAACATTTGTAGGTATAGCCAAATATGTGATGACTTAACTCAATGACATAATTATAGCAAACAAGATAAATTTGACATCTTTATGTTCAATTGCTAATCTCACTTTCTGAGTAATAAATATTCAAGATATAAATTTGACTATGTCATGAATTTTAAAATATTTACTTCAATTACACAATAAAATATTTTATAATTATGTTTTAAAAATTTCCACCCTCAATTCTTTTCCATCATGTTGATGAATAATGGCCCCATTATCTGAAACTTACTTATACTGTTCCCACCCTTAAATTATCCAGCCAATTTTTAATATAAACCAGAATTGACACCCTCTCCACTATTGGCAGCTCTTCATAGCCCAAGGCATAATACAGTTTCTAACACATTTTCCTTTTTATCTGTGGTTCACACAAGTAGTGGCTTAATTGAACGTTCTTCACTCTGGGAATCTTTGCCACACTACTACTATATAATTTAAAATCTGAGCCTCAAAGTCTTTTGAATTATGTTGTCCTCTGTCTCTTCTCTAACCAAATATTTCCAGCAATATGTATATACTCAGTCATTGCAAATAAAGAAAATTCCATTCCTTTTTGATAGATCATTACTATCTTGATATCCTGGAGAAGGGAGCATAAAAATTAAATTTGATCCAACAAACATTTATTAGGTGACTACTGTGTTATAAATATGGGGGAGATATGCATACTTCCAGAAATTAATATAATCTTTTATAGATTTTAGTGTCATAGAATATATATATTGTGGTTCTTTGAGTCATCTGTGACCTTATGGATATGGGTAGTCTCTCTAAATATGCTAATTTCAACCCATCCACACCTTCTCATTCTCTTACCTATGTTGTTTCCACTTAATACTACTACATTTAGAAAACATGGGGCCAGCATGAATAAGACCTTTCCTCTATATCTTCTGAAATTATGTGGGTATCAGTAACTCCTTCTATGTTTTTTTTTAAATATTTGTTGCTAAACTATATTTTCTAAAATGTAGTAGTATTAAGTTTTAGAGAATGTTTCAACTTTTTGTTTTTATTATATGTTTCATATGTAACAACTGGGCAATAATTGTAAATTCTCTAAAAGATTCTGAATGTCCATAGACATGTTTTAGAGAAGTCTCTTTGTTTGATTTAGTTATTGGCAAAGCTATTTAAAGTGGCTTTAAAATCAATTTTTGTAGGAAACTTTCCATCTGATTACCAGTACATGAAACACCTGAGAGACTTTACAATCACACCTGAAACTCTACAGTTGAGGCTTGTTAGTTGATCATCAGCATCCACACCTGAAAGACTTTCATTCCACAACTACACCCAGAGGACATCCCAAGAATCATCTGATAAAAGACTTACAAAGACTTAAATGGACATGTTCCTGTTTTCCTTTTCCCCATTGCATACACTGTTTATAATGTCCACTTACTAAAGGGGAGCACCCGTAATGTCCACCTGCTAAAGGGGAGTGCTCCCTTTAGCCTCTGTTAATAAGTCTCTCAATTTCTTTTCTCCCTTTTCATTCTCTTTACTTTGTTAGTCATAAGTATCTGTAATGTTATTGCTTCATATGAGGAAACCATGTTTCTCCATGAAGCACAGTGGGGAGTGTGAGAATCATGGTGCCACCCCCTGTTGAGGAAGACATGAGAACCAGGGCAACACACCCCTGCAAAAGAAAACATGTGACTAGCATCAGGAAGCTTCCTGGTGTCCAGAAGTTTTGTCTATTCATAGACCACCTGTAAGTCATGTCATTAAATGAACCAGGCAGTTAGCTTGGAGCTGTGTTTGGGGACCACCCCTCTTTCAGTCCTGGAGGAAGCTTACACTGGAATGGACTGAAGATTGCTCCCTTTTCTTTGGAAACAAGCATGTGGTGGCAGGGGCAGGCAGGGTAGACAT
This sequence comes from Dromiciops gliroides, assembly GCF_019393635.1. NCBI lineage: Eukaryota > Metazoa > Chordata > Mammalia > Microbiotheria > Microbiotheriidae > Dromiciops > Dromiciops gliroides. Next base: position 428,103,698 of record NC_057864.1, on the reverse strand, counting down.
CTCTTAACTTTCAAAACTTCAAGATTTCTCTTTGCAAGTGTGGATAGCTAGATGAAGGAGGCTTTCTCTCTCTCTCTCTCTCTCTCTCTCTCTCTCTCTCTCTCTCTTTGGTAACCCCTAATTTACTTTAATAAATTATTAAAAACCAAAATTATTGTCAAATTTATCAGTAAACTTAGCTAGTTCTTCCCCCCTCCCCCCAACACACATAAGGCAATCACACATTAGATTATAAACATCACAAAAATTATTGCTACTTATAAATTAATGGCTATTGTAGCTGTTTGGGCAGTAAGAATTTATTAATTAATATTATATATACCAGTAAAGAATTGGCCATATGGCAGATCAGCACAAGCAGGTGAAAGGTCCTGGAGGACCCATGCTGTTTCTCAGACAGCACATGGTCTCAAGGGGAATTAAGAAACCCTACATTACCTATACTATCCTTAGAGGAGTGTGTATACCAAGTGACAGCATTCAGAGCCAAGAGTGTGAGCCAAGATGGAGCCAAGAATGTGAGCCATGATGGTGACTCTTGCATCTTTTGATAGAGGTGGGTCACTATAAATTGATCAAAGCTAATTGGTTAGCCTCATTCTATTCCATTCGTTGATGTGACTGCAGGGTTGTCCAAATTAAAATGAACTCTATGATAACATCATGATATAATGACCTAATGGAAGGGACCCTGTGGTAAAGGGTGAAGTCCAGTCTTTAGGTGTGGTTTAATCCCATCAGTCCTCTTAGCTAAACAAAAGAATCAATCTCTATCTCTACTGTACGTTTGGGCTGGCCCTGAACAATATTAAAACTCCCTGAAGAACTGAACTTTCTGAAGTGGGGGGCAGGGGGGAGAAAGGGGTTGAAATTAATCTGGGTCCTCCTAAGAAACTCATTATTAATAACTAACACTTCCCCTTGCTAAATGTCAATATCACGTATTTTTTTCCAAATCACAGATATCACTGATGAAAGAGATGTATTTTTTTGGCTTTATTTTTTTCCTGTTGTCTAGTTCTTTGCTGGTAATGTGCTGCAGCTTATGCATGTTCACTCAGAATCTCTTCTTTGTCTTTTGGTTAACCAACAAATTTAACCCTCTGGAGAATGTAGTAGCAATATAGAATCTCTGGAAGGCTATTGTGAATAATTTGCATCTCTGCTTCAGGGAGAAGCTTAACTTCATTAAATAGGATGAATAGTTTTTCAAATTTTCATTAGGTACCTAAATTTAAATTATGGCAGCATTCATTCTTTGTATTCGGGTCCCATTAGTGAATATGCCCATTGTATCCCCTAGAAAGGTGTTAAGGGACAGAAGATGAAGTTTCTTTAAAGTGATGAATTATCATGAATTTAAATTTTCTGGGTAACTGGGTTCCAGTGAGGAAATTGAAGACCAGAAAGTTTAGCTTACTTGCCCTAGGAAATGCTGGTAATGTCTTGTAGACTAAGAACTAGAACCCTAATCTTATTCTAAATCCAAAGACCTTTCCTTTACCTTGTGATTTATTCTTAGGCTAATTTAATTGATAGTAATTCTTTTTTTTTTTTTTTGCTGGTTTGCTTGTTTGTATTTACTTTGTGTTCTCATTTGCATTCTGTTTATTTAGGCATATGTCAAATATCCTCTTCTAGATGATCAACTTCTTGAAAACTGGGATTGTTTCTTATTTACTTTGTATCCCCCTTTTGTAATAAAGTACACAATTAATAAATATTGCTAAATGTACTTAGGAACACAAGGCAGCTAGAAGGGATTTTAGCACCCATTTAGACCAACCTCTTAATTTTGTAAACAAAGAGGTGAAGCCCTAAGGAAGTTAAGGATTGGTACTCAAATTCTTTGACTCCATATTCCTCACTCTTTCCAATGAAAGAAAATTGTGTGACAATCCAGATTAATCTCTAGCTCCTAAATAAAACCTAGGAATGCTAGGATCATATATTTGCATAGGAATTTTAGACCTAGATGAAACCTTATATATTTAGTCATATTTGCAGTAGAAGGATCATAAGGTCTAAGATTTAGTTCTAAAAGGGACCATTGGTTATCATCTACATTTTACAAATGAATCCTACATAGGCTATGGTAGTTTAGTTGTGCAGTGGATAGAGCCCTGGGATTGAAATCAAGAAGACTCATCTTCATGAATTCAAATCTGTCCTCAGACATTTAATTACTAACTATGTGATACTGGGCAAGTAATTTAACCCCTTTTGCTTCAGTTTCTGCATCTGTAAAATGAGATGGAGAAGGAAATGGTCAAACACTCCAGTATCTCTGCCAAATAAACCCTAAATGTGAGAAAAAGATTCCCACACAACTAAAAATGACTCAACAACAACAGAGGTTTAGTGACTGGCCCAAGCACAAGGCTAGTGGATGGTTGACACAAGATTAGAAATTAGTCTGTGATTGCAAATTTATCATTCTTATCACTGGGCACTGCCAGTTCTCTCAGCTAGCCTTCTTTATTATGGATTTCTCTCCCGTGTCCATTTTTACCCATTTATTCATTCAACACCCATTTACGAAGTGCTTCCAATGTGCCAGACACTTCACCAGGGACTAGACTAGAGTTAAAAACAAAAACAAAAACATAACAGATCTTGGCCCTAAGAGTTTACAATCATCTGGATCAAAGAACATGGAAACAAACAAAATAAATCCCAAATATATACAAAGTAAATACACAGTAATTTACATATGAGAAATAAGAACCAGGGGAAAATCATTGTGTAAGTGATGGCACTTGAGACAGGATTTAATGGAAGCTAGGGATTTCTAAGAGGAAACAACAAGGGAGTGTTTTACTGGCATTAGGGAACCACTGTGAAAAAGGAATTAAAAAAAAAAGATGCCAAAAATGTGTTTATATTCCTCCCCTCCAAAAAAAAAAGACAACTCCATTCAGGCACAATTAAAGAGCCAGAAAGCCTAGCTTAGTGGAAGTGAGACTATTTTTCTATCAGTGCCCTTCAATATACCACAGACACCCTATATAATACAACATTATTGATGTCTCTTCAAACTTACATTTTAATGAGCTTCCACTATAATTCCTCAGAGTTGTTTGGATGAAGATGTGGGCTTAGGCCATATACAATTTTTATGAATTAGCATCTTTGGCATTTCCTGGGCATCTCTGCTTGGTACAATATATTGCTGGCATAAAAATAAACCTTATTCACTTTGAATTTCTTTGGGAGAAGGGTAGATTCTTCTTGCAATAGATTCCTCATCCTTTTTGCCACCTTTTCTAAGGTGGGTAACCACTGAATCCTAAAATTGAAAAAAAAAATCTTACTTTGTTCAGTATAAGTAATCATAGGCTTTTGTGAAACAAATTTTAATTGTCCAAGTGAAAGAGTACATTTTGCTGATATATGAAAGGGTGTAGAGCTGTGAAAAATTGAGGTGAAAAGAGTTACAGGAGGTAAAACAGAAGTTTGACTTTTCTTTAACTTAGAGTCAAAATATGCCTTTCTGGAACTTAGTAGTGAGAATGCCCTGTAAACCAGTTGGATAAATACGTCTATGTCTGTATGTATAGATGTATGTATACCCATGTATATGTTAAATACATGTCTTAACAACTACAGAACGATTTCTGGAAGAGGACAGGCAAAATGAATAATATAACCCTTTGCTGTATGATGACCTTCCCTTTTTTTGTTTTTTTTTGTTTGATTTTTGTTTTCTTCCTTTCTGCACTGCATGTTATTTTGTAAGTGAAATTTTTTGCACATTGGTGCCCTCTTTAGACTGTGATGTTGAGAGCAAGGACCAAGTTTTTGTCTTGCTATGTATCCGTAGTGCTCTGCACAGTGTGTATTTAATAGTAAATGTTGATTTCAAGTTTCTTGCTTCACTCTTGACTGATTTGCACATTTTAATTAAATATCCTTAATTTCGAGTGCTATAAATATTAGAAGAAATTGTTTAAAATAATAAACTTCTTCAACACCTAAAACAAAAGCTTATGGCAGGGGAATAATTAATATGCATTTATATATAAATTTGGAGATTAACACAGAAATAATTAATATGCAAATAAGAGTACAGGGCCCTAGCCAATGCACAAGCAAGTTGCTTCTAGAATGTCAGGAAAGAACAGGAAAGAGAATAAATGAATTAGTATAGGAGCTGATAACATTTACCAAATTTTGTATTACCAGAAAATTAAAAAACTTGGTTTATTTAATAAAATATCTTCCAATTACATGTAAACATTTTAATGATAATTTTTCCAAAACTGAATTTTGCATTGTCATTCTCCATATTGCTCCTCCCTACTCCTTAAGAAGGCAAGCAATTTTATATTATACATGTGAAGTCATGCAAAACATATTTCCATATTAGGGATATTTCAAAATAAAACAGAAACAAAACAATAGAGAGTAAAATAAACTTTGTTTGAATCTGCATTCAGAGTTAATTGGCTTTCTCTCTGGGAGTAGAAAGCATTTTTCATAATATTTGCTTTGGAATTGTCATAGGCATGATAAGAGTAGCTACATCCTTCTCAGGTCATCATCCTACAATATTGGTGATACTAAGCAAAGTGTTCTCCTGGTTTTACTCACTTCGATTTGCATCAGTTCAAATGAGCCTTCCCGCATTTTTTTTCTGAAACCATACTGCTCATCATTTCTTATCGCAAAATGGTATTCCATAATGATAATATACAACATCTCCTCAATGTCCATTTCCAACAAAAAAACCCCTGCTATATTCTTTGTACAAATGAGGCATTGTTTCTTTTTCTTTGATCTTGTTGGCATACAGATCTAGTAGTGGTATTGTTGGGTCAAAGAGTATGCACTGTTTTTTAGATTAGGGGTGTACTTCCTTTTTTTTCTCCAGAAAGGATGAGTTCACAACCTCACTAGCACTGATTAGCATCCCAATTTTTCTACTTCCTCTTCAGTATTTGTCATTTTCTTTTTGTGTCATGTTAGCTAATCTGATAGATGTGAGGTGGTATCTCAAAGCTGTTTTAATTTGGATTTCTTTAATAATTAGTTATTTGTAACATTTTTTATGTGACTATATATAGCTTTGATTTCTTCTGAAAAATCCATATTTATATCCTTTGACACACATCAATTGGGGAATGTTAGTATCATTTTACTGTCTACTTCCTGCTCTATGTCATTTAACTTTACATTTAAGTATATGGGTGCTATGCCATTTGATGCATGTATTTTTAGCATTGATATTATTTCATTGTCTATGGTTCCTTCTAGCAAAATAGTTTCCCAACTAATCCCTTTGAATTAGCTCTATTTTTGTTTTGCCTGAGGTCATGATTGCTACCACTGCCTTTTAAAATTTAGTTGATGCATAATAGTTTCTGCTTCTGTCCCTTATTTTAACTTTTTGCGTATCTCTCTGTTTCAAGTGTATTTCTTGTAAACACTACATTGTTGGATTCTGGTTTTTAATCCATTCTGCTATCAACTTCCATTTTATGGGTAAATTCATCACATTAAGTTTCACAGTTATGATTACTAACTATTTATTTTCCTCCATCCTGTTTTCTTCTGTTCCTTCTTCTCTCTCTTTATCCTGTTGTTCTGCTCAAGTCTCAACTGTTTCTAATCTATGACTTTTTAAAGTCTGCCCTCTTTTTTTACCATCTATTTTCCTTATCCCCTTCTTCTCCTACTTCCCTTTTGGGTAAGATAGATTTCTTTCATCAATTTTATATCTACGTATATTTTCCTTCTTTAAATCAATGTAGATGTGAGCAAGGCTCAACATTGTCCATAGACCCAATTTCCCCATTACTTTCTTTTTTTTTTTGAAAAGAATTTTATTTTTCAAAATATATGTAAAAACAAAATTTTGACATCATTTTTTTTAAAACTTTGTGTTCCAACTTCTCTTACCCCCTCCATTCCCACCCCCCAACCCATAAGAACTCAAGAAATTCAAAATAAGTTATACATGAGTAGTCATGGAAAAATTCCCATATTAGCTAGTTGAGAGAGAAAACAGTAAAAAAGCCCAAAACTTCAGATTAAGGAATTGTCAAAGAGGAAAAGAAAAAAATATTCTTTTCCCCTTTACTTTCAAAGTTCTTTGCACACTTCTTTTATGTGAGATGATTTCCCCCATTCATTCTTTCCATTTCTCCTTCTCCCAAGGCATCCCTCTTTCACATTTTTTTTACATCATTTACACATAATCAAGTTATTTCTTTTTTTTTTCTTTGTGACCCCATTTCGGTTTTCTTTTATTTCTTTTTAAATAAGATTTTTTTTCAATTACATGTGAAAACAATTTTAACATTCATTTAAAAAAATGAGTTCTGAATTTTCTCCATCCCTGCCTTACCTCCCCCCTCCCTAAGACAGTAAGCAATTTGAAATAGGTTACATATATATATTTGTGTGTGTGTGTGTGCAATCATTTAAAATATATTTCCATATTAGTTGTGAAAGAAGAAACTGGCCAAAAGAGAAACAAACATGAAATAAATAAAGAGAAAACTGTGTTTCAATCTGCATTTAAACTCAATCAATACTTTCTTGGGCTGTGTATAGCACTTTCCATCATGAATCCTTTGGAATTGCCATAGAACATTCCATTGCTAAGAAGAGCTAAGTCATTCATAGTTGATCCTCATACAATGTTACTGATACTGTTTACATTTTTCTCCTGGGTCTGTTTATTTCATTTTGCATCATGTAAGTCTTTCCAGGTTCCCGCCCCCCCCCCCCCCGCCAATGAAATCCCACCTTCTTGTCATTTCTTATAGCACAATAGTACTCCATTACACTCATATACCACCACAACTATAATCAAGTTATTTGTGAACCTTCTTTCTATTTAGAATCCTTCTAACTATCCTAATGATGTTAAAGTTCTTAGAAGATACATGTCTTCTCTTCCAATGTAGAAGGTAAAAGAGTTTAACCTTATTGATTTCCTTATGATTTCTTTTTCTTATTTCTTTTTATACTCTGAATTCATCTATTTCAAAGTCAAATTTTCTATTCAGCTTTGGTGTTTTCATCAGGAATTCTTGAAAGCCCTCTATTTAATTAAATATCCATTTTCCCCTGAAGGATGTGAGAATTGAAGTGACGCCCCCTGCTGGAGAGATATTGTAGGAAAGCTCTGCCATGAGAAGAAAGCATCTGAGGGAAAACCATGTAGCTTGGAAGATCAATTCCTTGGCATCAGGAAGTGACATTTGCTCATGGGTACTGTTGGTCAAAGCTACCAGCCAATTAGCTTGGAGCTGTGTGTGTGGACAGTCCTACTTCCTGTTTCACAGATGGTTTCTGGGAGAAGCAGTGGAAGAGCATCTCTTTTCATTTGGAACTGGCTTGGTGGTGGCAGAGGGAGAACAGGGGTGGGGCCCTCTTAGTTGTTCAGACACCAGCTTGGTGGTGAGATATTTCATGTGGGCTGTTATGAAAGGAAATTGCTTTCTTTCTCTCTAGTTATACCAAATTAGATCTGAGCTAGGATTTCCACGCTATAAGGAATCTGTTCTCAATCTCTCTCTTCACTAACTTGTAATATATATTTTAATAAATCTTTAAAAGCCTAAACTCTTGTGGAATTTATCAGTGATTTTTAGCCAGCTTCCACCCAAAACTTGGAGGGAGGTACAGATTAGAACCCATAATTTACATTTTAAACATCTCAAGGACTATACTCACTTTTGCTGGAGACATTATTCTTGGTTGCAATCCCAGGCCTTTTGCCTTCTAGAATATCATATTCCAAGACCTCTGCTCCTTTAATGTGATAGCTGCTAAATCTAGTGTGATCCTGACTTTGGCTCCACTGTATTTGAATGGTTTCTTTTTGGCTGTTTGAAGCATTTTCTCTTTGACTCGGGAGCCTTGAAATTTGACTATAGTATTGCTAAGAGTTTTCATTTTGAGTTCTTTTTTCAGGTGGTACTTGGTGGATTCTTACAATTCCATCTATTTTTTTCTGGTTCTAGGATATTTGTTTATTTTTCTTTTTACTTTCTTGAAACATGATTTCTAGGCTTTTCCTTTCATCATGACTTTCAGGTAATCCAATAATTTTTAGATTATTTCTTCTTGATATGTTTTAAGATAGTTATGTTTCTGATGATATATTTTATTTTTCCTTCTATTTTTTTTATTTCTTTTGAGTGGGCATAGGCAATGTATTTGCCAAACAATTGCCCCTTAGTTTTCTTACTCCTTTTTGCCTGAAAGCGCTTCTCTCTACCCAGAAATTAGTATAAACAATGGAGTTAACAAACAGTATATGATTCTGTATGCAGTGCTAGCACAGGGGTCCACTGTAATCTCTTTCTGATATGCAGCAAGGTCCCCTTATTATATCTGGCTTGAGAACTCCCAAGGCTGCCTCTTCTGCTGTCACTATCACCAACCCCCTTCACTGGTGTTTCATCCATTTGGGCTCCAGGTTTGCCTCTTACTGTGTCACAGATCTCTCTTTCTGACCTTTTTAAATGGAAGTGTGAATAACATTTAGTGAAGTGAGAAAGATAGGTTGCAACCAGATTGCATAGGACTTTAAAATTTAAAACAATGAGGGGCAGCTAGATGGCGCAGTGGTTAAAGCATTGGCCCTGGATTCAGGAGTACCTGAGTTCAAATCTGGCCTCAGACACTTAACACTTACTAGCTGTGTGACCCTGGGCAAGTCACTTCACCCCCATTGCCTCACTTAAAAAAAAAAAAGAAAAGAAAAAAAAATTTAAAACAATGAATCTATATTTTATCTCAGAATCAATAGTTAACTGATAGAGTTGAGTATAATATTTACCTAGTTATTTCTGTATTAGATAAATTATTGCATTGGCAGTGTTTAGAATGAATTAGAGCTGCGGACAGACTTAAGGAAGTAGACCAATTATAACCTATTGTAATAATTTAGAAAAGAGATGAAAGGTTCCTAAAGTAAAGTGGCAGCTCTATGATTGTAGAGATAAGAGATGTTAATAAAGGTAGTAATGTCTAGATTTTGCAGTTGATTAGATGTATAGTGTGAGGGAGATTATAGTATTGAAGATAATACTGAGTTTACACACATTGAAGATTAAATGAATGGCAATACCTTTGAGAAGTTTAGCATTTTTTGGAAAAAGAGAAGAATTAAGAAGAAAAAGAGTTCAGCTATTACTATATTGAAATATCTGAGAGGCAACTTGTGATGTGCAGGACTGAAGTTTCAGAGAGAGACCATAGCTACATAGCTACAGACTCTGAATCATGTAGGGATGATAGTGAAGCCCTTGGGAGCTGATGAAATTACTAAAAGAAGGAGAATGAGGCCTAGGACTCAATCTTGAGGAATATCCATTTCTAGGCCATGACATGAAAAATTAACCAGTAAAGGAGATTGAAAAATTACTTTCAGATAGTTAGAGGGTGAACCAAAAAGAACATTGTTATGACAACCAAGAGAAAATAATTTATCCAAGAGGAGAAGTGGCCAACTGTTAAATTTACCTAAAATATAAAAAATAATTAAGACTGAAAAAAAGATCATCAGAGTTATTAATGAAAATATGTTGGTAATTTGAGAGAGAACAGTCTAAACTGAGGGATATTAGAAGATAGATTGTACAGAGTTAAGGGGTTAGAAAAGAGGAAGTGGAAGCAGTGAGTGTAGACAGTTTTTGCTAAGTGTTTAAAGAAAGTAAATAGATATAAAGAAATTGTGGGAATTACATAGTTTAGTAAAGTTTTTTGTCTGGTTGTTTTTTAAAGTTTTGGTATACATAGACATATTTGAAGATAGCCATGAAGTAACCACTTGCTGTTTAAGAATACAATCTGTTATAAGGAATAAGATGTTGTTTAGTCACTTTTCACTTGTGTCTGACTCTTTGTGACTCCATTTGGGATTTTCTTGTCAAAGATACTGAAGTGGATTGCCATTTCCTTATCTAGCTCATTTTACAGATGAGGAAACTAAGGCAAAGAGGGTTGTGACTTACCTAGGGTCAAACATCTATTAAGTGTCTGGGGTCAGATTTGAACTCAGGTCTTCTCGATTCTATCCATTGAACCACCTTGTTGCCTAAAATATAGGAAGGGAGGGAATAAATACATATTAGGAGTGATTGGTCTTGATGAAAAAAGGGTAAGGGGGCATTCCTTTATTGAATACTAGGGGAAAGGCAGAGAAAGGGAAGAAAACTTCAGTTGGTTTTGAGAAAAAAAAGGAATGGAATGAGATGGAGATGACATTCAACTTATGTTGAATGGTTTCAATTTTCTCAGTAAAGTAAGAGACAATGGACTGAGGCCAAATCAGTACTGTTGAGTAGGGATGGAAGTGTATTCAGTATAGTCTGGGAATAATATAGGACTGAAGTTAGCCAAGAAAAGACTGTCAATTGGAATGGGGATATGGGATTCAAAAGCAGAGGATAGTAGAGTTGAAATTTCTAATAACTGTGTTGAAGTTGAAGAGGGAGGGCCATTATCTATCTAAAACCAAGAGCTAACATCAAATTTAATAGAGAAAATCTACAATTATTGCTAGTAGGGTCAATAATCAATCAAGGATGTGCATCATGATAAAAATCTTTTGACACAGTGCTAGAAAAAATATTAGATATAGTACTAAGAGAAAAATAATTGCTACAATATACATAAGAGAAGAAACAAACAAACAAGAACAGGGAATAATTAGAAAATACTCTGGCAGAAATTACTTCTCTACCAGAAAACTCACACCACTTAAAACAACAAACTTCAAATGGACACATGGGTCAGATGTAAAGTTCACATTGAAACAAATTAGAGGAGCAGAGAAAGACATATCTTTCACATCTATGGATAGGGAAAGAATTATCTAAAAAAGAGATAGTGAGGATTACCAAATATGAAATGGATGATTTTGATTAAATGAAATTGAAAAGTTTCTGTGCAAAAAATTAAATTCATGGATTTTTATTAGGTAAATGGGTCATTAGGAAGGAATTAAAGCCATTCTCCAATTGTCACATAGTCAAAGAATATGAACAGGTAGTTCTCAAGGGAAGAAATGATTCCAGGCTATCAATAATCACATAAAAAACTGATTCTAATATCTAATAGTGAGGGAAATACTAATTTTTAAGAACACTGAAGCTCTATCTCACATGCATTAGATTGCTACAGATGATACACATGAAATTGACAATGATGAAGGGGACACTGAAAATCAGGAATATTGTTGTCATATCTATTAATTTATCCAAATATCCTGGAAAAATGGTGTCCAATTGGAGAATAGTTGAACAGCTTATTATTTCTTACTATAATGGAATATTGTTTTACCATAGCATGAACATACAATTCAACAGGAACAATTAAGAGACCTGTGAACATGTCTATAAACTAGAGCAGCAAAAAATAAGAATTTGGGAAACAACTCACACAATGCCTGTGACGTTGTTAAGAAATACAACTTTGAAAAAAGTAAGAATTGGATTAGTGTAACATCCAGTAATCACTATAAAGACCTAAAGCACAAGGAAAATAAACACCTCCTGGCAGAGAGGTATTGAAATATAGAATGATATATTTATTTTTGGGTATGGATTATGTATATATTTGTTTTGCTTGACTGTTGATTTGGTATAAATAAGTTTTTTTTCCTTACTATGATTTTTTTTTTAATTTGGAAAAGGATTTGGCCATTCAAATATATGTGATTGGGATGAAGCATTTTTTTAAAATGTACCAAAGAGAGTAAAAAGAGTTATGGAGGGGGAAACGGACAAAGACTAAACTCTTCTTATTAGATTCATGGTTTCACGTGTAATCCCTGTTTTCCCATTCTTTATAAGAAGAAATAATTATACTGCTCCATGCTTATTAAATATAAAAAAGTAATACAGAAATTCTCATGTATGTATTTGTATGTATGTCCATTTAGGTTTGTGTGTTTAAGCCATGTGGAATTAGAAAAATAATACATCTCTTTTTGGATACCCCACTATCATCTAAAATTGTTATCTTCCCTTCCTTCCAAACTTCTTCATTTTTTATATCACTTTTTCCCATTAGCAGTCCTTTATATTCACCTAGTCTCCCATATTTCAAAGATTTTTAATAACTTTGAATCTGTTTTCTCACATGTCATTCATATTCAGTGATTATCAAATCTTGTTATTCTAACAGTGCAATATCTCTCATATCACTCCCTCTCCCCTTTCTTTTTCTTTCTTTTCTCTTCTTTTCTTTTCTTTCTTTTTTTTTTTTTTTAGTGAGGCAATTAGGATTAAGTGACTTGCCCATGATCACATGGCTAGTAAGTATTGACTGTCTGAAGTCAGATTTGAACTCAGGTCCTCCTGACTCCAGGGCCAGTACTCTATCCACCAGGCCACCTAGTTGCCCCAACTCTCCCTTTCTTTATCCCCATTAATATAACCCTAACATAGGCATTTTAAAAAACATGTAGTCTAATGATGACAAAATGATTTCCAAAGAATTTCTTACCTCTACAGTTGACACCTTCTATGTCATCCTTTTTTATGATAAGATTTCTAATCTAAAATAGAAAGACAGGGTATTTTGGTAATGAGGGCATTAAGCTATTTATTCACCTATCAAAACTCTCTCTCTCTCTCTCTCTCACACACACACACACACACACACACACACACACAAATGGAATAGTTGATTAATTCTTGATTTGCCTTAATGGAAAAAAACACTGTAAAAAAGGTAGAGGAAGAGATAAAAGGAAATGTTTTTTCCATGTTACTACGACCAATAATGAAGAACTGGTTTTGAAGTGGGAAATATGGGCATGTGGAACGAAGTGGTCACTACTAATATAGTGGATTGAAAAAAGAAAGGCATTGATGAAAATTCTTAGACTACAATTTCATGATAGTATTTCAAACAATTCAGTGAAAAGATAGGTAGAATCAAATGGCTTAAAATTGCAGAAGTATGTCCAAGAGAATAAAATAACATACTTAAAAACAAATAATTTAAATAAGGATAAAAACTAGAAGTTGCACAAAGAAAACTCTAAGGATAAATAGAGATCATAGTGATCAACATAACTTTATTTTAAGATTGCATAAATAAATAAAAATAGAAGCAATGACGTAATGGGCATGAATAGAAGACTGGCATAGGATCATATAAAGAATTTTGTGGGGTCAGCTAGGTGGTGCAGTGGTTAGAGCACTAAGCCTGGAGTCAGGAGTACCTGAGTTCAAATCCGGCCTCTGACACTTAACACTTACTAGCTGTGTGACCCTGGGCAAGTCACTTAACCCCAATTGCCTCACTAAAAAAAAGTATATTGTGAGAGTAAAATGAAAAATGAAATAGAGTTGTGCACTCAGCACAACTTCATAGAGCAGGCATGGAGTCCCAGGTGCAGCTCCTGGCCTGCCAGGTCAGGAGCTTCCTGACTTCCAGAAGCCTGGCATTCTACTCTGGGACATCAGTGCTTTGCTGAAGGACCCAGATGCCTTCAAGGCCTGCATTGAGCTTTTGGTGGATCACAAGACAAAAATCAATTGTATTGCAGGTTTGGATGCTTGGGGCTTCCTGTTTGATCTCTCCCTGGCCCAGAAACTTGGATGGTATCCCCTACTTGCTCTCTGGAGTATGGTCAGGCAGATTTAGATATCCAGAAAGATGCCATCAAGCCGGGCCAGAAGGTGATGATCCTGGATGATCTGCTGGCCACCAGAGGTACCACGGAGGCCACCTGCAAGTTGCTGCAGAGACTCAAGACTGAGGTGCTGGAGGGCCTGACCCTGGTGGAACTGACCTCCCTGAAGGTGAGGGAGAAGGTGGCCCCTTTGCGCTTCTCCTTGCTGCAGTACAACTGAGGCGGGCTGTGGCCAGCGCCTTCCCTGTCTGGAAGGGCTCTTGGTCTCACTCCAAGTGCCTCCAACTGTCCAGCTATGCAAATGGAGATGTAAGCCATCCCTCCTCCTGAGCAGAGGTGCTTCCTCCTCGCACCACCAGCACTCTCCAAGGCCTGTGGTGGCTTCCATCCCTCCTCCACCTGAAGAAGGCAGCATGATGCACCATTTTGACCACTGTAGCCAAGGACCTTCATGCCATTCTTCTGTCACTCTTGAGGGCCCCTGCCTGGAGGGTGGAGACCAGCTCCTGGAGAAGGGCCCTATGCTTTCCAGAGGGCACTCCTGGGCAGTTTCTCTACCCCAGGGCCTCCTTCCTCCTGCTCTGAGGACACCCAAGACCCTTAATTTCGTACCAATGAAAAGCAGGCTTTATGGTTTAGAATCTGGAATACAATTGGTTAGTTTCCTAGCAATGTGACTTTAACCTCCCCCTCCCCCAGCCTGAGCTACATCTCTAGAAGGGGCTTCCCCAACCCCCAGACCTGTGACCCAAATGGAATATGATGGGAGGGGCCATGGGGCATCATCTCCCTCTAATACAAAGCCATCTGCCTTTGTTCAATTTCAACCTCTGCTCCTCTTATCTGTAAACCTGGCTGGTGGAATTCTTCCCAACTTGTGCCACATCAGATCCCCAGGGCCTGTGCCAATGAGTGAGGCCACTCAAAGTTCAACTTCTGAACTTTTTACACATTTTCATTTGTTTTTAATGCAATGCATGATCTCTTGTGTCACAACTAAGACTCCCTGTCTTGATCCCTTTGACCCCTGATGGGGCCATTGTACAAGGGGGAAAAAACAACTGGCCACATGTGGCAAAAGGGGAACCCTGGACCTGGATTTGAGTCCAGAATGTCCATGGAGCAGCGGCCTTCTGTGTCATAGAGAATCCTGCCTGATGCCATCTGTATTTGATAATTAAATCATTTATTCACAAAAAGAAAAATGAAACAGAAACAAATTCATATTACAATAATGTGTGAATGGGTTTTAATCTGTTCCACTGTTGATATTAAGCAAAGAGATAAGGCTATTGATTCATGGGAATATTGAGGTGATGCAATAGATTTGTTTTATCATTCTGGCCTCTTGATATTATGACTCAAATACAAAGATTCCATGGATAAATTCCAGGAGGTACATGAACTTGAAGGGAAAATACATTACAATTTTATTTTCATTAACTTTTAACTGAGATTTATAATTTCTTTCAATTTTGATATAGGTCAGAGGTATCAAATTCAGCAGCAAAATTCCTAAGTTCAGCAAAATTAGATTAAAATGGTATTTGGGAAATGTTTAACAAATTTTTTTAAAAATTGGTAAAATTAATTTGTGGTTTTCTAAGTGAATATGTGGATCATCAAGGTCCATTTGTATATGTTTGACAACACTGATGTAAATAACAAATATTTACTTTTGAGATGTGATCCAGAAGCTTCCTCAGACTGTCAAAGAGGTCCATTACCCCAAACAGGTGTAGATCCTCTGATTTAACCTATTATTTTGTCTATTGTTCCTTGTTTTTGTAGGTATATGTTTTGTAAGAATCTTGTAGATTATCATTTTGAATAACACAGGATAAAGGACAAATGTCTGGGAGCACATATTTTCCTTTATTTCAGGAGTATGTAAATCCTTTAATTACTACTATTTTTATCTGGCAATTTCAATCCACTTAATTTCATAGCAGATAACTTTCTTGTCAATAGGGTTAACATGTAGGTCTGACTTTGCCTTGTATTTTATAAAACAAATAATTCATCACCACCTACTTTCCCCCTATTTAAAAATAAGCCCTTAGCTGACTGAACTATTTTTTCAACTATTTTTCAACTATTTTTTTCTATCTGTATATGTTCTGTCTTGGTAATCTCATCATCTCTCACATTTCAAAAATTACCTCCACAAAAATTACCTCCATTGAAGTAACTCCCAAATCTGTATCACTTGCTTTAATCAGTCTTCCATGTTCACCTTTTTATTTTCCAAAGCTATATTTCGAATTACTGATAAATTATCTCTTGAAATGACTAACACCTCAAATTCAATCAAATTCATCACTTTTCCCTGAAAAACATTTTCTTTCTATTGAATAGATTATTTTTCTTCTTGGCACTGATGCTACTGCCTCCTATGCTCCACATTTTGGCATCCCTTCTGACTTATCTCATTCTCTCCACCCTGCATCTAATTTTCACCAGATCTGATTGATTCTCTTCCACAAAATCTTTCTTTCCCATCTCATTTTTATGAGCATAGTTCAGGTTCTCAATTTATTTCACCTGGAATATTACAATATATTTCTTATTGGTTTCATTGCCTTGACTTGCCTTCAATTCTGTTTTCATGTATTTAACTGCAAAATAAATCTTCCCTGCTCCTTGGCTCAAAAATTTTCAGTGGCTCCCCATTTCTATAGAAAAAATTCTAAAAATTTCAATTTTTCATTCAAGGTCCTGCATAATCTGACATCAACCCAAATTTCCATGGATATTTGACATGTCTCTATCCTTCCCCTTGACTTATAGAATTGTCAAGCTGGACCAATTGTCATTTTCTCAATGACTCCTGGTCACTTCTGCCTTTTTGCCTTTAAGTTAATAGCTATGCATGGGATGTTCCCTCCTCTACATGTATATAATTAATAATAGCTTACCTTTGTATGTCACTCTAATATGTAGAAAGTACTTATAGCACAGCAACCCAGTGAGAACCATGACATGAATAATAACCATTTTTTACAAATGTCTATTAAAGATTAAGTTATTTACTTGGCATCAATCCATCCTAAAAACAACTAACAATCATTTCTCAGAGATTTACTATGTGCTCTGGGAATTTAAAAAATGGTAAAAATCCAGTTCCTGTCTTCAGAGAGTTCATATTCCAATGAGGAAGACAGCATCCAAACAAATATGCACATAAAGTTATATAATATATATGTATATATGTGTGTATATATATATATATATAGAGAGAGAGAGAGAGAGAGAGACAAGGTAATGATGTACATAAGTGTTAGAAAGGGAGGACAGAGAAGGGATGAGCTGGAGAAAGATTAAGGAGGGGAAGATGCATTTAGTCTAGGCACAAGGCAGTTCTTAGTTGGCATTGTCTAGTTTTAGAATACTGGGAGTTATCAACATAAAGGAATTAAATCAGCAGCAAGAATCTAATTAGAACAGTGAACAAGTGCATCTGTAGATTTGGGCTCTGAGCTAGATCTCTCTCCATTGATTCAGTTGTGAGGATCACTAGGTCGACTAATATTTATTTAACTATCTTAATGTTCTACATTAGCTAGACACTGGATTAAGCACTGAGGATAAAAAGAAAATTGTATAAAACATCACCTCTACACCTAGGTAGAAAAATAGGAACACTGGACCTAGAGTCAGCAAGACCTGAGTGCAAATATGGGCTCTGTCACTTATTGTGTGACTCTGGGCAAATCACTTAACCTCTCTCTGCCTTAGTTTCCTTATCTGGAAAACTGAGCTAAACATAACACCTAACTGAAGTGTTGAAGAGATAAAAGGTGATAATATTTGTAAAGTGCTTTGCACACTTTAATATAAATGCTAGCTATTATTGTTATCACTATTTCCAAACAGTGGTAGCAATCTAAGAATGTCAAATGAATTGTTTTGTTATGCAGTGAGTTCCTCATCATTAAGAATGTTGTATAGTATTTGGGGCTTCTGTTTCATATAGTAATTGAATTGGGATAATTCTAAAGCTTCCTTCATGCATTGGGTCAAATAGTTAAATTAGGATCACCAGGATTTTGGTTTGTTCAGTCCACATATATGAATTCATTATTTTAGGGAGTTTCTGTAGAGGAGCTCCGTATGCCTAAGCATATAAATTATGGACTTGCACTTGATGCCTTTAGATAATTTCCTGGGGCAATAGGAAATCAAATGACTTGCTTGTACTACTAGTGTTTGTCAGAGGCAGGATTTGAACCAAGTTTGTCCTCATGCAAAATACCTTGCAAATTCATCAGGGGATGGTGATATCATTGATGTAGTGCTGGAGCGAACTCTAACAAGTGAACTAGCTTCTTTTAGCCAGTGGGATATGGCTCTTAAAAAAAAAAATAACTCCACTGACTCAACAAGGGTCTGAAATAATCAAGTACCTCAGGAAGTAATTTCTTCAATAGGCAGAATGTGGTCAATTGTTTCTCAGAGATCCTGCTGCATTATTACAGAATTACACAGAAATTAGATGAATTCTTGCACATTTCAATGCAATTAAAGAGTGATAAATCCCCTAATTCATTTCCATTTAAAATGTGCAGACAGGTGCAAAGATGTTAAGCTATTGGTTCCTTTAAAAAAAGTTTCTAATTCCCTAGAAAGGTCACTAGAGGAATATGATTACTGTTGAAGTAGAGCAATTTAAGGACACATTTTGGAATATTGCTGAAAGAAGATAAGGACAGAAATTATTTACCTAATACTTCCTCTTAATTAAAGTGAATTTTGAGGCTAATATGATTTGGAATGAAACTGGGAAATATATGGGACATTTATGATTAAATCAATATTAAAATTAATTCTTTCCTGGTGTCCATTTGGCTAATTCAGACATTCAAATTCAGGGCAGATATCTTAACCACTTCATAACCTTAATTATAATTGAATCTTGGCAGAAGAGAGGCAAAGATTTGAGCCTTGGACAAGGTACCTCTAGTACATCATGGGAAATAAAGACTAAACTGCATGATAAATTATTTAATTAGAGAATGTATAATCAATGAAAATCAGAGTCTCAGAATTAGAAGGGAACTCAGAGGTCATCCATTCTAACCCACAGATGAACAAGAATCTTTTTCTACAACATACCTGACAAGTACGAATTCAGTCTTTGCCTGTAAACCTTCAAAAGGGGGGAATGGATTATATCCTGAAGAAAGCCATTCCACTTTGGCATAGAATGTTATTTTCCTCCCTATATCAAAACAAAATTCCCCGCTTTTCAGTTTCCACTTACCACCAACTATCTCTGTCATCTGGAGCCAAGCAGAAGTATAATTTCTCTTTCACATGATAATCCTTCATGCCCCCCTTAATTCCTTTTTCCCCTAGGCTAAACATCCCCACTTCTTTTAAATAATTTTATTATACCATTAATTCAAAACCTCTCACCATTCTGAATTTTTTCCTTTGGATTCTCTCCAGCTTATTGCTGTTCTTTCTACGTCATGATGTCTAGGTATCAATTCAACAACATATATTAAGCACCTTGTCTGTGCATATCAATATGAAATCAATTCAGCAAACATTATTAAAAATCTTCTACACACAAATACCCAGGTAGAGGAGATATAAAGATGAATATGAAAGTCCTTCCAGAGATACTATTCATATCTATTCTGGATTAATATTCTTGTGAAAAATCTGGTTGTTCCCTAAAAATGTCCCTTTTGAGCATGTACACAATTCAAATATAGATGATTCTCACAATGAGTTTGTATATTTGGGAGAATAAACAGTTCAGTAGTTACTGATATTCTCTTCATCTCGCTCTGGCTCTTTCTTTCTCTATCTCTGTCTCTGTCTCTCTCCCTCTTTATTCTCCCAACATCTTTCTATTATTTGTTTCTATCTCTGTCTCTGTGTCTGTCTGTCTGTCTCTGTCTCTGTCTCTTTTTATTTGTCTGTCTCTATCACTTTCTTGTAGACATGGACATTTTTGGTATCTTCCCCTCCACATACTTTGTATATCCTTTAGTGCCTTCACTGTTGCATTGCTCATAAAATGAATCCCCTTTATCTATACTTCATTCAATCTTGCTTCTTTCCCTGTCTTTATTCTCTTATTGCCATTTTTGTCTTGTTTGTAGTAATCTTAGAGATGGTGAGGCTAGGGTCCAAATGTAATGATTCTTCTACCCTTCATGGAATTTGTTGAAATGGTTTTTGCTGATCTTTCCCATTCTTCCATTTTCTGTCTTCCTATTATTTTTCGCATTAAATTCTCTTCAGATGACTTCACTTAATTGGATATGTTGCTGTTTTTTCTTTAATTTTTATTTCCATTTATTTTCTCTGCTTTTGTGAGGAAATAATTTCATAATCATCAAATATCCTTGATTTGTCAACTAAATGAGTATCAAATTGAATTAAATATATAAAGTGCTTTGCAAACCTTTAAATTAGCCAAATTTATTAATTCTTTTAATTCTTTTTATTCTTATTATTCTTAGATTATAGTGGTTCAGAGAGACATGCTCCTGGGAAAATATCTATCTTGTTATTATTCTATTTATTTTATGTTCTGTGGCCTCTTGAAGTGGTAGAAAATTGAAAATTCTACCTCTTTTAAAATAAAAAAAAAGTTGAGTATAAGCTGTTCTTTGGTAGGTTCCATAAAAATATTTTTGGGACAACTCTAAGAGCAGAGACTATTTCAGGGATATGTACCTCACTTTGTTCTAGTAGAATTTTAATTTCTTCAGCTAGGTCTTTACATTTTTTAAAGCTTTTCATTTTATATACCTTGGAGATAATGAATCTTGGGTATGGCATCATCTTTTAAAATGTTCTTAATTTTGAATGGATAGATATTATATTTGTGCAAGTGTGGACAACTATCTGCAATAATTTTACAGTTCTAGTTTAGTATTTGTTGGATTCTTAAGGCTATTCTGTGACTTACATTTTAAAATAAGAAGGACATAAATAAAGACTTACTACTGAAATCCTACATAAGGAGTAGTTCAAAGAAGAAATCAAAGAAATAATTAAGAATTATATGAAATACAATGGTAATAATAAGACAACATACCAAAATTTCTGAAATATAGCTAAAAAAATCTTTGGAAGAAAATTTGTATACCCCAAAATATCCATTAGCAAAATAGTGGGGATGCTTAATGGAGTGAATATGCATTATAAAATGGAGACATAACATGTAATATCAACGTAAACCCAAAGGAGAAAATCTTGAAAATGTAGGAAAAAATGATGAGTTATAAATAAGTGGATTAAAGGAGTTGTAAACAAAATTAAAAAAAAAATCATTCTTTGAAATGATGCACAAACTTGATATAGCTTTAGTAATCATGATTTAAAAAATAGGACAAACAATAAAGTCAGCAAAATAAAAAAGAACAAGGTAAAATAACAATAAAATCAGGATAAATATAGAAACCTACTTTACATATTCATATACCAATAAAGCTTAGAATAAAAAGGGAATAAATTACCTTCACAAACATGAAATAACAAACCAACCAAATACTAAATTTATGTGTTAAATAATTCTATCTCAGAAAAAAATATTTCCAGTCCATTTACCTCCCCCAAATAATGAACCCCATGTAACCCTTAGGGTTGGAGATACTTATTATTATTGTTTATTGGATACACAAGACTCAAGATCAGTTCTAGTGAGCAAACCTGAGCCTGAATGTACATCTATTGGATCTCTAAATGTAGTTGGACTTTCAGGAAAAGCTCAATTAGTTTCAAAATTAACCCCTTGAAAAGTGGATCTGGGCCCATTAACAGTGGAACATTCATTTCTACTTATGCCCAATTCTCCTGCAAACATATTAGTTCATGACCTTCTTTGTAAACTTAGAGCAACCATATCTTGTTCTCCAGATGGTGGCATTTCCGAGGAATTGCCAGAGCATACTGTCTGCTTACTGCCAATTTTCACCTCAGACATTCAGGGAAAAGTGGAGGATACATTTGAAATCCTTTTGTGGTTGCCAAAGTGATGTTTAAAATCTAATGTGGGTCCTTACCTGCCCCCCAGCCCCAGTTTTGGGGGTGGGGGGACACTGGCTAAGATTTAGTGATAAATTCAGAAAGAGTTTAAGCTTTTAAGTATTTATTAAAATATATTAGAATTTAGTGAAGAGAGAGAGGATGAGAACAGATCTTTTATAGAATGGAAAACCCTAGCTTAGATCTATTTGGTATAGCCAGAGAGGAAACCTTCCTTTTTCTAACAGCCCAGGTAAAGTTCTGCCACCACCCCAAAATCCCGGACAAAAAGAGAGTGATACTCAGCTGCTTCTCCCAAAAGCCCTCTGTGAAACAGGAAGCAGGGCTGTCCACACACACACAGCCCCATGCTAATTGACTGGTAGCTTTGATTGACATGACTACAGGCAGTTATGTAAACATACCTTGCAGATGCCAGGCAACTTCTGGATGCCAAGTCACATGCTTTCTCCTCAGGGTGGAGCTCTGATTCTCACACTAGATATAAAATAACTTCAAAGAGGAAACACAATTTCTTTGATGGACTTTTTTTGAGAATTGTATCAAACTTTAAAAAAATAAATAGTTTTAATATTACATAAATTACCCTTAAAATCATAATAGAAAGCACTATATTAAACTTATTTTATGTGACAAATATTGTCCTAATAACTAAAGTAGGGAAGAACAATGCAAAATAGTACTCTAGCCTGTTATCTATGAATATGAATTAAAAAAAAATAAATGAAATTGCTTTAGAAAGAGTACATCAATTAAATAAATAATTCCTTATGGACAGATTGAACTTCTATATGACATAAAAGTACAACAGTAAAAAGACAATCAACAAAACAATCTTATTTCAAAAATTCTAAAACATATGATTGTCTCAATAGAAAAGGGAGCAAGCATTTATCAAGCAACCACTTCATGTTAGGTACAGTGCTAAGCATTTTATAAGTATTTTCTCGATTTATCCTCAAAACAATTATGTGATTTAGAAGATATTGAGGGTCTCATTTTACAGTTGAGAAAACAATTGGAGGCACAGGTTGAGTGATTTGTTATGTCCCACATTTCCAATCAAATGTTCTACCCACTTTCTCACATGGCCCCCCAAGAGATGCAGAAAAATTCTTTTGAAACTTATAGTACTCATTTATGCTAAAAACCTAAAAATGTAAGCATACATGTGTTTTTATAATAAAAAGCATCTTATGCTGAGTGAAGTGAGCAGAACTAGGAGAGCATTGTTCACAGTAACAGCAACATTGTGCAATGATCAGCTGTGATAGACAGACATAGCTCATCTCTGAAAGACAATTCAAAAAGACTTTTGATGAAAAATATCTTTCCATATCCAGAAAAAGAACTATGAAGTCTGAATGTAGATCAAAGAATATTATTTTCACTTTTTGTTATTGTTTTTATTGTTGTTGCTGCTGTTTTCTTTCTCATGTTTTTTTTCTTCTGATTCTTCTTTCACAGCATGACTAATGTGGAAAAAAGTTTAACATCATTGCACATATATGGCTTATATCATATTGCTTGCTGTCTTGGGGAGGTAGAAAAATTTGGAACTAAAAATCTTACAAAAATAAATATTGAAAACTATCTTGACATGTAATTAGAAAAAAAAACTTATAAGAAAAACAAATCTTAAACTGATCAAAGTACCAGAGGGATACTTTGCAGAATTTTTAAAAAATATATCAAAATATATTTGAAAGACCAAATATATAGACTATCAGGGGAAATAATAGAAAAAATTTATAAAAAATGAAGAGTGAATAATCAGATAAATTTCAAACCATGGTATAAAATGCCAGTCAACAAAATCATTTGTTACTGGTTTAAAAAATAGAAAAAAATTATCAAAATTATCAATGGAACAGACTAAATAAGAGAGAATCATAAATAATGAAATTCAATAATGCAATGTTTGACAAACCTGAAAATATTAATTACTTAGGGAACACATCTCCAAGAACTTGTTAAAAAATTGAAGTGAAGTCTGGCTTAATAAATGGAATAATATAAATCAATGGAACAGACTAAAAAAGAAAGAATTGGGAATAATTGAACTCAGTAATTAAATACTGAAAAACCTGAAAGTAGTAATAACTTGGGAAAGAAACCCCTACTAATTGGTAGGAAAATTGGAACGGAGTCTGGCTTAGACCAATTCCACAATCAATTTAAAATGGATATAGGAATTTTATATTAAATATCATATCATAAAATAGAAGGGAAATAAAATCAGTCAGTCAATAAACAGAAACTATGCTAACTACTGGAAATATAGAAAGAAATGAAAAACAAAAACCACAAAATCCCTTCCCTGAAGAAGCTCTTAATCTAATGGGAAAGATCATAACTTTTTTGCATAACTATGAGTAGGAGATAAATTCTTAACTATAGATGGGATAAAAACAATTTTAAAAAGATGAACTAGAGTATGTTGCTCTCATAAAGTTAAGAACCTTTCATGTAAATACAATTGATATATCTAGAATAAAAAAGAAAAAGGCAGCTGGTGTTGGGTATCTGGCAAATTGGCAAAGATGACAAAAACAGAAATGTACAATGTTGGAAGGGTAATGATAGTATAGACATATTAACATATTTTTAGTGAACAGTGACCTAGTACAACCGTGGAAATCAATTTGGAATTATGTCATTAGGGTGACTAAAATATTCATATCCTTGGATGTAGTCATCCCACTGCTAGGCATATACTGACCAAAAAATTTTTAAAAAATCACTGTATTTGAAAATATTTGTAGCAATACATTTTGTGGTAGAAAATAATTTTAACCAAAATAGATACCCAATGATTGGAGCATGGCCAAGGAAATTTTGGAACATAAAAACAGAATATTATCATAAGAAATGAAAAAATATGATAAATGCAGGGATTCAAGGAATCAACTTGTGTAAAGAAAGCCATATCAAAGAAACTATATAAATAATGAATAAACCAAAGTAAATGGCAAGCAAACTACAAAATAAAAAAAAAAGAGTGACACAAAATTGCAATGAAAAAGCATGTCCCCCAAAAGACATGAGAATCCAGTTCCCCCTTATTTCAGAGGTATATGGGAGTACAGGCATATTGAACACTGCATATAACATATTTTCCTTTTTTGATGTAATGCTTAATCTTGTTGAACTTCCTTCCCTTTTTACTGTTTTTGCTCATTTAAAATCATTATGTAAAAATGCTCTAGGTGATACAAAACCAAAATATATCATTAAAATTATACATTCTATGTTACAGGCGCTGTACTCAGTCTGAGGGTATAAATATAAGGACAAAGAAAGATGGTTTCTTTCCTCAAGTTATGCAGGTGAACCTGGGTCCTGATAAAAAATAGAAATTCCAATAGAAACTCATTAATGAAAGAAAAATTTGTAGAAAATGGTATCTGGTAGAGGGACACTCCAGGGTAAGAAGCCTGAAGGGATAATGGGATATTCCAGGGCAAAGTCCCAAGAACTATAGGAAGTTCAAAGAGGAGAGAGCAATTGAGACATGGTTTTGAAATCATTAAGACAGATACAGAACCACTATGTGAACTATGTGCAAAATATTCTATGATGTAGAAATGGAAGGACAAGAATGAGAGTCCATACCCTTAAAAAGTTTGCATTCTTCTGGGATGTGAGAGAAAAGGCCCTATTTAGACTCTTCTCAGAGCCCTAAAGACAGAGAGTGAGTCTAGTTTCAAACCCCACAATTTTATTGCCTGAACATCCAAGCAGGTTGCCACCCAGCACACAAGGCTTTGAGGAGCCATGGCCCTGGGCCTTAGGCCAAAGCATTGCCTGGATCTGTGCCTGCACTTTGTGGGAACTGAGCTTAACTGGGCACCTTGAGGTGTCTGAGGTGATTCCCACATGACCCTGGTATTCAAACCCTGACTTAAGTTTGGTTTCTTGACAAGTTATATATGTTCATATATGTTAACATGGCACTGTTTTAGTGAGGAATGGACATTCTTGCCCAGAAAAAGGTTCGTGTTGCAATCTTATTGATTGACTGGTGCAATTTGATTGGATGTTAACAGGGCAGTCTGATTAGTTGACTGATACAATATGATTGGTCCTTATAGTTACCATATATGGGAGGTTGGCACTATATGCTGTGATTGGTTGTTTCTGTAATGCTGTATGGATTGTAATAATATTATGTGATTGGTTAAGGCGGACCCTTGGTGCATATAAATCAAGGCGCAGGATCTCACTTTAGTTCAGTCTCTGGCACATTCAGAAGAGTGCCTACCTTCGAAGATGAATAAAGATGCCTTCTGCCTGCTTGGATTCTTTGAACTGTGAGCTGCTAGCAACACTTGAGCTATTAACACTTGAGCTACTAACACTTTAGTGCTTTGCAGCACTATTCGAGCTGTTAGCTATGTTACTAACACATACAATACATATAGAAAGATAAATACATGATATGAAATTTCAAGAGTTAGAGGTCATAAATAATTAAACAAATCTTTATTAAACACATTACATTCAAGTCATAGACATAGGTGCTGATGATACACATAAATACACACATACATACATGCATATATACGTACATACCCACATACATACATATGTCTTTGCTCTTAATAAATTTTTTTTCTACTTTTGGGTTGGGGTAGGATATAACATGCACAGGTTTGCAATGAAAGATAATTTAAAGTGGGAGAAAACTAATTACTGAGGATATTTAAAATTAAAAAAAACATGGGAAAAAACATTTACATGGAAAGTGGCAACTAGAGGGAACCTTGCAGAAAAAATTTCAAGAAATTAGAATGAAGGAGGAATGCATTCCAGATATGGGGGGCAGTATGTGCAAACAAATTGGGGTGGGAGATGAAATATCAAGCTTTTTTGAGTAGGTATGTAAATATGAGGAATGACTCCAGGACTTCTGGGGTTTTTTTTTTTTGCTTGTTTGTTTTCTTTATTTTTTTTCCTTATTTAACTCCCTCAATAAACTTGTAAAGAATCACTAGAGGCAGTGAGGTGGTGCAGTGGATAAAGCATTGGCCCTGGATTCAGGAGGACCTGAGTACCTGAGTTCAAATCTGGCCTCAAACACTTGACACTTACTAACTGTGATATCCTGGGCAAGTCACTTAACACCCATTGCCCTGCAAAAAAAAAAAAAAAAAAGAATGACTAAAATTTAAATAGATTCAACAAGGCATTAAGACAGGGAAGGGAAGAGAGTGTACCACTGATAGTGACTTTGGAAAGATCTGAGGGATAGAGGAAATGGAGGTCATTGTGAGTATGAAAAGCAGGGTCCAAAGACCTAGGAGATAATGAATGATAAAAGATGATGATCAGATAAATGAATATCAGAATTCATGAATATGGAAATGGAACATTTTTGGGTGATGGCAAGATCAAAAGTACAACTGCCTCTAGCTGAGGCTAAGTATAGGAATAGGCTATGTGAATAGAATATATTAAGGAACTGATAATTTAGGTCAATTGACATCTTGTTGATGTCCCCAGGAGTCAGGATAGAGAAAGACTATGAGTCGCGTACTGTCCTTGTTCAGAGAAATATTGATCATGTGACAAATTTAGATTAAATGAATCTCAAAGGTAGGAAAGTTTCAGGGCTTTTGAAATAGGAGGAAAGCTTGGTGGATACAATAGAAAACCAGGAGTATTCTGACTCATCCTCCTCAAGTCCTTTCCTCATGTAATCCTTCCTTCATAGAGTGGGTAAAATCATATCTCTAAAGAACAATTCTAAACATGTCACTCTCCTCCTCAGTAAACTCTAATGACTCCCTCATCTGTAGAATCAAATACAAACTTCACTGCTTGTCATCTAAAGCCCTTCACCCCTTTGTTATACTTCAATTCTCTTTACACACCTAAACATTGATAGTCTTGCTGTCCCTCATATGATATATGTCATCTTCCTTTTTTTTTTTGAACACGATGCCATCTCTCTCCCCATCCCTGAAATACCCTCTCTCCTCTCTACTTTTTAGAATACTTAGTCTCCTTTCAAGTTCATTTCAAGCACTATCTCTTGAGGACACCTTTCCTGATACCCTCGGTTGCTAGTGACTCTCTCAGAAAGGTATCTTTTGTTTATTTTGTATATACTACTTGAATATTTGTGTATATGTTGTCTCTCCTTTTAAAATATAATCTCTTTGATGGAAGAGATGATGTCTTATGTCTTTTCATCAACACTGTCCAACACTGTGTCCTGCCTGGCACATAGTAAGCACTTAGTAAGTGCTAGATGATTGATTAATTAATTAAATTGCTGCTTAAATCCTTCTAGCTTGAGAAGGGGAGATTTTAGAAGGAGAAAAAAAAGAGGTTTGAAAGTAAATTTTGCTCCCACCACTATTTTTGCCTACAGTCAGTGCTAGAAGGGAGTTGACTTCATCTTCCATTCACCCTCCAGGCCCTGCTCTTCTACTCTAGACCAAACCAGTGGAGTATGATTTAAGTTCAATATAAGGTGAGCTATCACTAAGGTGAGAATCAATATCTATGTAAAAATCAAGTTATTACTTTTTCTAGAAACTGAGTTAGTGATGAATGGTTTTTTTTGTTTTGTTTTTTGTTTTTGTTTGTTTTCAGTGAGGCAGTTGGGGTTAAGTGACTTGCCCAGGGTCACACAGATAGTAAGTGTTAAGTGTCTGAGGCCGGATTTGAACTCAGGTCCTCCTGAATCCAGGGCCGGTGCTCTATCCACTGTGCCACCTAGCCACCCCTTTAGTGATGAATGTAATGGCATATTCTAATGAGTAATATGTGATTGACCATCCCCTTCAATAATAATTGGTTCAATATTGGTGCACAAAGATCTGACAAGCTATTGTTATCAAATGAGACAAAATGAAACTTTTTTTTGTGATTTAAACAAGGGTGAATATTTTAGGTTTTTAAAAATATTTCATTTCTTATGTCTTTAAAGAGGATTAAAAAGCATATCAAAATACAGACTATATCAAAGAGTACAACTTCCAGGCATCAAAGTGAATTAGTACTTCTGAATCCACACAATGGCAAGGAACACAGACAAGACAATATGAAATATGTGTCACTGACTCTGAACATAGAAATATGTTTTGTGTCTTACAAATTAGAAAAAAAAGAGAAACTCAGTAAATCATAAATTCTCATCATGACCACATACAGAAGAAGATTGAAGAAAACAAGCTAGAAATAAGGAATTCATAGAATGTGAAGATAGCACAATAAATTAAATTAATCTTTCTTATTTT
Organism: Dromiciops gliroides; assembly: GCF_019393635.1. Taxonomy (NCBI): domain Eukaryota; kingdom Metazoa; phylum Chordata; class Mammalia; order Microbiotheria; family Microbiotheriidae; genus Dromiciops; species Dromiciops gliroides. Next base: position 428,074,829 of record NC_057864.1, on the reverse strand, counting down.
ACTTTGTTATCTTTTATTCTTATACTACTTGAACAATTTGAAGATGCAATTTAAGAATTTAAGTATGTATTTTTTGTTTGTTTGTTGGTTTTTGTGGGGTGATGAGGGTTAAGTGATTTGCCCAGGGCCACACAGCCAGTAAGTGTCAAGGATCTGAGGTTGGATTTGAACTCAGATCATCCTGAATCCAGGGCCAGTGACTTATCCACTGCACCACCTAGCTGCCCCCCCCCCAATTTAAGTATGTATTATGAATGAAACACTGTGCCCAGCTACTAGAGGTATTAAAAAAATGAAATGGCCCTTGCCTTCAGAAAGCTAACATTCTATCTAGGAAAGTGGAACTATAGAATGTTAAATAATTCTAGAATATGTTAATATAAAATACAATAGGAATCAAGTTTTCAAGTTGGTCTTTCATGAATAATACTTTGTTAATCTTCTGGTTGAAGCTCAGTTTAACAAAACATGGATCAGGCTCATTTGACTTCCTGGAATAGCCTTCTGTAGATGATTTTTTAAGGGAAGAGAAAATGTTGATCTACTTTGCTTATTAGTCACTTTCTATAGGAGATAATTTCCATAAAATCTGTCTTGAATAATCTCAGACTTACAAACCAGAAAATACTATGCTTTTTGAGATTGATTTATAAATGGAAATAAAAAATGACAATTCTCTAATATTAGAATTTTTTGTCTTACTTATTCTTCAATTCTTAATTTATCCAAATCTTTCCCATTCTAAATAGACAAATGGATCTAGGCATACTTAAAATAATGGACACTATCATTTCAAGGAATTATGGAAGGGTACGAGAATAAGATGACACAGATTTGAGCTGAGCAATAAAAGAAAATAAATTTTCTGAAGCTCTCCCTCTATAAACTTCCTGAATCATTCTGACCAACGTTGTGGATGTCTTATGTCTTATGTTATCGACTGTCTGTATCATTCATGTCTGTACTTAATCATATTTTAGTTTACATTGGTGCCTATACCATAGTTCTATTCCTAATTAGTGTCATGTGTTCCTCAAAGACAGAGACCTGAGCTACATTATCACTATGACACAAAACAGTCCGAAACCTGACTCAAGATGCTTCTCAATAAATACCTGAAGTGAATTAAAAAAAAAAAAACCTGTATAGAGGATATAAATGGTTTCCACACCATTCAATGCAGGCCATTTAAAAATAACAATAACTTATCATGTCCAAAGTCCTATGCTAAGGGAGATACAAATATAATGTTCAGATTAGGTGGCTGAAAGTGGTTCACGGTAATCCTTGTTGTGGTTTATTAAATTTCTCAGGCAGCAGAGTAAAATTACGGATCCAATGACTACCTCTCTTGGAGACATACACATAGCCCAAAATCTTGATTAAAGAACAAAGGGATCTCCTTTGATTGGGTATCAGATACCAGATTTATCTTCAAGATGACTGGAATGGCAGGGTTGCAGAAATGGGGAGGGCAGACTTACCAGACGACCTGCCCCTCCTAATTGTCTATAAAGGACAATATATTCTGTTTTATTAAATAGCTATATACCTAAAATTCATATAGCTTCTATGTTACGTATTTTATTAATATGATCACATTTGATCCTCCCAATAACTTTGTGAGGTAGGTATTATTATTATCTTCATTGTACAGATGGTGAAACTGAGGCAAACAGAGGTTAAGTGAATTGCCCAGATTACCAAAGCTTGTAAATATCTGAGACTGAATTTGAAATTAGGTCTTCCTAACTTTAGGTCCAGGCCTCTATCTACCATGCCAGTTAGCTGCCTTGTTTTCATTCTTACCTTTAGATTTCTAGATTGGATTTCAGCAGAATATATCATTTTTAACATTTTTGGGGGGAGGTGGTTTAAGTGGGGGGTGGGGAGAAGGCATGAATTTTGACTTTGTCTTCTCCAAGAATAAAATAATACTAATAGCCAGGAGAAACAAATAGTAAGCTGTATTTTTTCAGGTGCTCTAAAGGGGCATCCATGGTCTTCCGTTTCCTAACTGTCTTAGGATTATGGACTTAGGTAAGGAAGAAGCCTTAAAGGGCAGAGTTCATATTATAAATAATGTATTTGAGGCTCAGAAAGGACAAATGATTTGCTCAAGATGCCACAGGTAGAATGATATAGTACCAGGGTTTGAATGTAGGTCTTCTACCTGATTCTTTCCACTGTGCCACTTTATCTTTTCTTTGTGGTCAGAATTGCCACAAGTCAGAGGCCAGTTTCTGAGAAAAGATTTTTCCCTACACTTGATATGAAAAGAGTCAAAGCACTGATAGAGTTCTAGCATAGAAATGGTGGACATATGTTTTCTCCCATGGGACCTCAGAGGAGAGATGCTGAGAATTGACTTTATAAGCCATGAGAGTTACCCTGTGGATTCAGATGTTCACAAAACCTTGTGAACTGATCACCCAAAATAGATTTTCCTAAAGACAACATGCTTCTTGGAGAAATTAGTAAGGACAAAGTGACACCCACCAAGGGAGAATTAGAGTTATTGAATAAAAAACCAAGGAATTCTGGATATTGCCAAACTTCTCCTTTATTGCTTGGAGTTATTTCAACAATTCAGGTCTGATGGTAAGGAGAAATGTTTGTTGAGCAGCCAATCATAATTATCTTCCAAGGAGTTTTCAGCTAAGCCTGACGCAAGGCAGTACCCTGGTAGTTAGTAGACACTTTGAGACACTTATAGATCATGTAACGTTTGACAAAATATTCAATTAGCCATAGCAAGATAAGGATATAAAATAAGGAGGGGCATTGAAAACACATAGAACTGGTTCAACACAATTGCCCAAGTTATACAATGTTTTCCACCAGGCAAGTGTGAAAGAGCCTCTTTTGTTCCTCATGGCTGCTTTGTACTCAGGAGAACAAGAAGTGAGGTCCGTCCTGAGACTTTAATCCCCCAAGCCAGTCAAGTCTCTAAAATGGTTTCAATACCTTTTAAGGAGAATCTAACCTAACTTCTTGGGTGGGGATGGATTAGAGCATAGTTTAATTGCATGTGCTATTTTTGTTTTTCTTCATGAACTCCTGTAACTTCTTGGCATCTTATGAATTTTTGTAAGAGTGAAGTAAATGTTGCTACATATGTATCTGCATATATATTTATATACACACATAAAGACACACATATCAATGTGAATAAACAAATATAGATGTGTTTATGTGTGTGTACATATGTATATAATAGAGAGATACAGGCAGCTAAGTGATACAATTGATAGAATGTTGGTCCTCAAGTCAGGAATACTAATTTTCCTGAGTTCAGATCTGGCCTCAGACACTTCCTAGGTATGTGACCCTGAGGAAGTCATTTAAGCCTTTTTGCCTTAGTTTCCATATCTGCAAAATAATCTAGAGAAGAAAACGGCAAACCACTTTAAAACAGTGTCTTTGTCAACAAAACATCAAATGCATTCATAAGGAGTTGGACATGACTGAAAAATGACTGAACAACAACAATATCTTAGATACTATAAATGGACAGTTGGTTGGGCCTACAATTGAATAAGCAGGGGAAGAGAGGGTAGATGGCTTTCATAAAAATTTTAAAGTTCTTTTGAGGAATCTAAAATTTTCACTCAAATCAGAGCTTGGTTTTTTTTAATACCAATATTCTTTGGGTGATGTTATATGGCAGAATCAAGGTTACTACACTGTCCAAAGCACAGTAGGATAAGCTAAATGTTGATAGAAAGTACTCCAGTGGGAATAACCAGGTTGCAACATGTTATTAATATGGAATTAGGATGTCATAGAAAATGTGCTATTTAAATAAAGTTGGATAGAGAAATGGTAAAGGTAGCCATTGAATGGCCTGGAAGTTCAACTGATATTTTCAGATTGTCAGTAGAACTCAAGAAGACCCTGAGCACATTGGACTGATTTTTTAAGTCATGTTTTTATGGCAGAACATGTTCAAAAGGAGCACAGGATGAACTGGTATGGATCTTTATAATCTACATCATTGAAGGTGATACACACTTTAATAGATCATAGAATTATTGGAATGTTTGAAGCATTTATTTACACAATATTATATATCACACCAGCAGTTTATAACCCCAAATTTTCTGATACTATTACTACTGATGACAACAAATTAAACAATTTTTTAACATATTAAAAAAGCAAAAATAAATCATTTTTTCCTCCTCTTCCCCTCCCCTTCCCCATTTCCTCTTCCACTTTCTGAACTCTTTCCTTCTGATTCTTTTCCTTCCTTACTCCCTCCCTTCCACTTTCTTCCACCCTCTAAAAATATGGATCATTACTATCATAGTGTACTCAGGAGAGAAATTAATTAATAATTCATTTAGCAATAATTTAAAGTACCTACTATGTGTCAGGCTAGCTCCTTAAGATACAAAGAGAAAAAAGAAGCAGTCCTTGACCTCAAGGAGTTTTCATTCTATTAGGGAGGGGGAAATCAAAATAGAAAATTAAACACAATTTATAGCAAGGTAATTTCCATGATGGAGGAGAATATAAACTCAGCTTATCTGATCAAGACAGCTTTACTATAGGAGATGGCATGTGACTCAAAATTTGAAAGAAACTAAGGGATTCTAGTCTGAAAATCTGTGGAAGTAAAGAAGGTATGCCTTCAAGACAAATTATGTAAATGTTGCAAAGATGGGAGATTCAAGGTTATATACTGAGAATAGCAAGTAGGACAAATTTGAAACCTTGAGGATATAATATGAAGTCACGTATTGTGGATTCATTGTCATTGAGAAGATATTGGTCATTTAAAAAGTAAATATTCAAAACTTTTTCACTTTTCTTCGTAGGTATGTATGTCTAATTGACCTATAAACCTTGACTTAAAAGAGAGGTTGAACAAATGTGCAAAATTTTTGTAACTTTGTGAAATCTTAGTTTCTTATTCTTAAGCTACTATTTTATACTATTTCTTATACTTTGAGTTACTTAAAACATATATCTTAGGAATTTTTAATTGTGAATTTGCAGCTGAAATCAATTTTGCTTAAACATATACCACATGATTGAGAGTAAAATACAATAAGCCTGAAAACATAAATGGACATCAGATTGTTAAGGACTTTAAAACCTGAATGGAAGTTTTCATTTATACATGGGGCAAGAAGGAACCACTAGAGCTTTTATATCCTGTTGCTACTCTATAGTCTAAAATCTTGTCCTTTAGTGATGCCAAATTGGCAGTTGAGTGTAGGATGAATTGGTTAGGGAAGAAATTGGAGGCTGAGAGATGATCTAGGAAGCCATTTACCATAGTCTACGTAACAAGTAACAATGAGGATGGATTAAAATTATGGCTATGTGAGTAGAGAGAAATGGCTGATAAATGTTAAAAATGGTGTTGTTACTAGAAGTTGAGAATTTAGGAAGATAGAATGCTTTCTGAGGAAAGAAACCGTTCCACTAACTAAAGTAAATGGGTCTTTGTTTGTTTGTTTTTGTTTTTTTTCCCCATCTTTTAAATGAGAACATTGGATGAGAGAACATCTTGTCTTCCTTCAAGCTCTTTGTTCCATAGTTCTCTGAGTAATATCAAAATTGTTCAATATTTCCTCAGAAAGAACACATTGTTTTATATTTTTAAAATGTTATTTTTCAGACCGACTTTATCTTATGAAAGATGGGTAAAGACAAGGATGAAGTAAAATGAAGATAAAATATTGAAAAATTCAAAGTGTGAGAATGCTACACTTTTATTACTTTTCCTCCAAATTACCTTAATCTAAAGCCAAAATAAGATTGCTGATGGTCAGTTATGGTGTGCTGGAAGAATGTTTTAAAAGCTGGAATACCTGCACTTTTCATAATTAAAGCCTGCCTTAAAGTTTAATATATTTTCCAGGATTGCTCCAAAATGTAGTAATTATGCAACTGAATATGTATCTAATGGAAATGGGGCAATCAGAAATCAGTTTCCTGAACTATATAAATAGAAGATTTAAAGCAGACTACAGATGTGCCAAGGTTTTTGGGGAAAGTGATGGTGATAATGAAAATCAGGTTTATGATTTATGTCCCATTTATTCTTAATTACTTTGACTTTGGTTCATTATGACTGACATTCTCAATATTTTAATAGACTTGGAAATTTGGGTGCTTATAATTTAACATTGCTCAGGTTTTTTTTCTTGACCTCTTTAGTGTATTTTTAATAAAATATATGTAAAATAAAATGAGTCAAAATGTTTTAATAGTAAAGGGCAATGAAATACAGCAAATGAAAATTTCATTTTACAATACAATTGTAGATACTAGTATTTAGCAAAAAAAAAAATACATTCCTAAAAGCAAATTCTCCATGTTGTTACCCTAAAATTAGTGAGATATTAAGAAGTACTGTTTGAAGATATGCTCTCATTCTATATATTCATTTTTTTAAAAAAAATAAGTCCCATTTTTTCTATGGAAAACCAACTACAAAACTAACTTACAGCATTAGAAAAGCTATGGTTCTAAATATTACTTTTTCATTCAATGTTTTATACTGTGTCTATTGAGAAATATTATGACTTACTCCCTCTTTCTTTTTATTAAAATATTTTGGAGGAAAAGTTTTCCTCTTTCCTATGTTTGGGACATAATGTCTTGAAAAATTAATTTTGTATTTATTTTATTTTTACATTAAGAAATTTCAGACGAGACAGCAGCAGGCCTTGGGGGTAACTGAATCAGCAGCTGTAGCTTCCAGAGTTCTCAGCCTACAAATGGTAAGGGAGTCAGTTAACTGGTCACAAGTAGAAAGCCAAGCTTGCTTTGCTTGCACTGGATGGAAGATTTTGTTACATTGCTCATACATAGATCTGGGTTGTAGTCGTGGGTCATAGTACCAGGGTAAGGAGCAGTATTACTACACTGGAGCTTGTAGCCTCAGTGAAATGGGGATGGTGGTCAAAGTTTCAAAATAGAAAAGAATGCTTGTGGTGACTTTTAGACCAGAGCCCAGGCCAGAAGATATAAACTACCTTTCTTGAGATCATAGCACCTTGGAAGAAGTGAAAACTTAAAGACTCCCAGAAATAGCTCTGAAAACATATGCACACACAAAAAAAACTGAAGCTTGAAACAGTGACCACTCTCCTGCAAGAGCAGAGCCCAACTTTAAAGTATAAGTTAAAAGTGAAGAAATAGGCTAGAAAACAAGAAACAACACAAAAAGTACTTTATCATAAAAAATGAAGATGGTGACAGGGAAGATCAATATACAAACTCAAAACAAAAAAGTCAAACTTGCTATATCTAAAACTCCAAAGAAAATGTAAATTGGTTTTAGGTGCAAAACAAATTCTTGGAAGAGGTCAAAAAGCTTTTTAAAAATCAAGTAAGACTTTATTTTTCTTGAGTTTTTTTGTGTGTGTTTTCTTTCACAACCTGACTAATATTAAAATGTTTTCCATGACTATACATGTATAACATATTGAATTGCTTGTCTTCTTAAAGGGGAGGGACTGGGAAGGGAGGAAAGAAGAGAATTTGGAAGACAAAATTTTAAAACTGGATGTTAAAAAAGTTTTTAGACATAATTAGGGAAAGTAAAATTCCAAATAATTACAAAAATCAAGTAAGAGAGGTAAAGAAAATTTAAGAATATACATCAGTGTGATTCAAAAAAATCATGAAAAATGAGTTAGCAGCTTGGTATAGAAGGCAAAAAAAAAAAATACTGAAGTAAAAAACACCTTAAAAACCAGAATATGTTAATTGTCAAAGAGGCACAAAAATCCACTGAAGGGAACTCCTTAAAAGTATGATTGGTCAAATAGAAAAGAAAATACAAAAAAGTCATCGAAGAAACAATTCCTTAAAAATTAGAAATCAGGGCAGCTAGGTGGCACAGTGGATAAAAGCACCGGCCCTGGATTCAGGAGGACCTGAGTTCAAATCCAGCCTCAGTCACCTGACACTAGCTGTGTGACCCTGGGCAAGTCACTTAACCTTCATTGCCTCACCAAAAAAAAAAATCAGAAATGAACAAATGGAAGAAAATGACTATGAGACATCAAGAAACAATCAAGCAAAATTAAAAGAATTTGAGAAATATATCATTAAAAATAAAAACTGATTTGGAAAATAGATTGAGGGGAGATAATTTGAGAATTATTGAACCACTAAAAGCCAAAAAAAAACAACCAACCCAAAACCAACCAACCAAACAAACAAAAATTAGACATCATCCTTTAAGAATTATCAAGGGAGGAGCAGCTATATGTTACAGCAGATAAATCACCAGCCCTGGATTCAGGAGGAGCTGAGTTCAAATCCAACCTCAGACCCTTGACACTTACTAGTTGTGTGACCCTGGGCAAGTCACTTAACCCTTATTGCCCTGTAAAAAAAAAGAAAGAGAAAAAAGAAATTATCAAGGAAAACTTTCTTGATATTCTATAGTCAGAAGATAAAATAGAAATTATCCTGAATCCACTGATCACTTCCTGACAGAGATCCCAAAATGAAACCACCCATGAATATTATAGTCAAAATCCAGAGTTCCTTTATCTAGGAGTAAATATTGCAAGCAGCCGGAAATGTTTCAATTATTGTGAAGCTATAGCCAGGATCACACACAATTGATCAGCTTCTAAATTAAAGGATCAAGGGCTTGGGATATGAAATTCTTCATGTCAAAAGAGCTACAATTACAAGAAAAAAATCACCTACCCAGAAAAATTGAGTGTAATTCTTCAGGGGAAAAATTGATATTTAATGATAAAAGACTTATAAACATTCTTTTTTTTTTTTAAAGTGAGGCAATTGGGGTTAAGTGACTTGCCCAGGGTCACACAGCTAGTAAGTGTGTGTTAAGTGTCTGAGGCCAGATCTGAACTCAGGTACTCCTGACTCCAGGGCCGGTGCTCTATCCACTGTGCCACCTAGCTGCCCCCTAAACATTCTGGATGAAAAAAACAGACATGAATAGAAACCTTGACTTTCAAATAAATCACTCAAGGGGAGAATAAAAAGGTAAATAGGAAAAAATACACTCAGGTATAGAAATATTACGCCTACAAGGGTCTATATTACCCTACAAGGAAGTAGAATTTATATTATATTATGTTATAATTATATTATATTGTATTGTATATTATATTAGAGTACTGTATCCTATAGTACCATAACGTATCATATTATTTTTCTGTGTGTGTGTGTATGTATATGATATAACCCTACAAGAGAGGAAGATTGAAAGGGGCTAGCAAAGGGGATTGTTGATAAAAGGGAGGGCAGATTGGAAGATGGGGGAGCTAGTCAGAAATACCACTTGAGAATGGATAGGATGAAAAGAAAGAAATGGTAAGATAAATAGGAGAAATGGAATAGATGGAAATACACAGTTAATAATAACTATAAAAAAAGTTTACATCAAGTTTCTCTGATAAAGGTCTCATTTTTCTTTTTTATTTTTTAGTTCAGTATTTAATTGTTTTCCAGTTATATATAAGGATAGTTTTCAACATTTGTTTTCATAGGATTTTCAGTTCCAAATTTTTCTCCCACCCTCCCTTCCCTCCCCTCTCCACAAGACAGAAAGCAATCTAATATAGTCCATACCTGTGCAATTACATTAAAGATATTTCTGCATTAGTCATATTGTGAAAGAAGAGTCAGAGTACAAGGGAAAAAACACAAAAAAGAAGGAGAAATAAAACAGCCCAAAAGTAGAAACATTATGGTTCAATCTTCAGTGAGTGCACCTTACTGTCATCAGAATTGACTCAAAGAGGGAATAACATACATAGTCAAGAGGGTATGGTAATATATTTTTGCCCTGTGGAAAAATGGATGAAGAAGGAGATAAGGCCTGGGTGGGAGAAGAGGAGAAGGAGGGAAGGGAAGTTTGGGGGAGGGAGCTGTAAAAAGCAAAACATTTCGAGGAAGGTGAAGATGTTCTGCATAACAGCACATGTATGACATATATTGAATTGCTTGATTTCATAGGGAAAGTTGAGGAAGGAGGGAGGAAGAAAAATTTAAGAAAACATAATTAACTCAAAGACCTTAACCTCATCAGAATGGGCTCAAGGAGGGAATAACATAGGCACACAACTGAGAGGAGTAATTCATTGAACACTACAGGAAAGTAGAAGGGGAAGAGGATAAGAAGGAAAGGGTGAATGAAGGGAAGGTGAAGCAGGCAAAGGGATAGTCAGTAACAAAAACACTTTTGAGGAGGAATAGGGCAAAATAAGATAGAAAATAGAGTAAATATCATTGGAAGAGAATAGGATGGAGGGAAATAGTTATGATGATTGATTACAATGGCAAAATGTATGGTACCTACTCTGCTGGGCTATTGTGAAGAAAAATTTTTATCAAGTTTAAGGTACTATTTAAAATTTTGATGAACAGTATGCTATCAGAAAAACCTGGAAAGACCCACATGAACTGAGGCAGAGAAAAATGTATTGTAAACAAAATGACAGCAATCTTGTATAGATGATATGCTGAGAAGCATGTGGTTAGTTTTAGCAAGGCAATGATCCAATATAACTCTGAATGACTTATGAAAATTGCAGTACAACTACAGAGAAAGAACTGATGGTATCTGAAAATAGACTGAAACACATTTTTTTTGACCACTCCTTAATCTGAAGTTTTGTTTTTATCTATTTTCTCTCACAACCTAGCTAATGTAGAGATGTTTTCCATGACTACTCATGTATAACTTACATTGAATTGCTTGAGTTCTTGGTTTGTGGGGTGGGAAAGGAGGGAGGAAGAGAAGTTGGAACACAAAGTTTTAAAAAAAATTGATGTCAAAATTTGCTTTTACATGTAATTTGGAAAACAAAATTCTAAACAAACAAAAATGCTTTGAGAGAAAGAACTGATGGAGCCTAAGTTAAGATCAAAGAATACTCTTTTAGGGACAGCTAGGTGGCACAGTGGATAGAGTACTGGCCCTAGAGTCAGGAGGACCTGAGTTCAAATTTGACCTCAGACACTTGACACTTATGAGCTATGTGACCCTGGGCAAGTCACTTAACCCCAATTGCCTCACTAAAAAAAAATACTCTTTTATACTTTATTGTTCTTGTTTGTTTGTCTTGTTTTGTTCACATGATTAATTTGGAATTTTGTTTTGTTTTGTTTTTGCAGGGCAATGGGGGTTAAATGACTTGCCCAGGGTCACACAGCTAGTAAGTGTCAAGTGTCTGAGGCCGGATTTGAACTCAGAGACTCTTGAATCCAGGGCCGGTGCTTTATCCACTGTGCCACCTAGTCACCCCCTGGAATTTTTTATGATTGCATATATATGACATATTAACTTGCTAGCCTTCTCAATGATGGGAGAGGAGGGGGAAGGAGGGAGAGAATTTATATCAATTTTTTTTTAAAGAAATAATGTTTAAAAATTGCATGTAATTAGAAAAAATAAAGTAGTAAACAAAAATAAATGATTGTTATGGGATCTTTTATAATGTAATTGGGAAATAATTAAATAAATACAAATATATGTATATGTATATATATATGTGTGTGTGTATATATATATATTTAAAAACATTTTTTTTTTGGTGAGGCAATTGGGGTTAAGTGACTTGCCCAGGGTTACACAGCTAGTAAGTGTTAAGTGTCTGAGGCCAGACTTGAACTCAGGTCCTCCTGACTCCAGGGCCGGTGCTGTATCCTCTGCACCACCTAGCTTCCCCAATACAAATAAATTTTTAAAAAAGAGAATCTTTGTCCAGACCATGAAGTTAATTTAAGATGATTTCAATATGTCAATTCAGTTGCAAAAACTGTCCATTTAGTAAAAAAAAAAAATGTTTTTTTTCTAACTGAATTTGTTCATGATTCTTAAAATTGACTGAATTGACTAAGTGCTGAGACAACTGTGGTAATCTTAAGTGCTCTTTGAGTTCAAATAACCAATTGTTTAGGAACTTTGAAAAATTTCCCATTCCTAGTTCCTCATACAAAATATTATTTGTTATATATCCTGCTAAATGAATCAAAAAGAGGGAAAAATAATGTGTTATGGCTAAATAGATAAATAGTATAGATGAAATTCTATAATTTGTATTCCAAGTTTTTATGTATGTATGTATGTATGTATGTATTGTGATAATCAGTGTGCCACCTCCCTGCTGAGAAAGACATTCTGAGAACCAGGGTAGCTCCACCCTGAGGAGAAAGCATGTGACTTGGCATCCAGAAGTTGCCTGGGGTCCCAGAAGTTATGTCTATTCATAGATTGTCTGTAAGTCATGTCAATCAATGAACCAGCCAATTAGCTTGAAGTTGTATGTGGAGACTGCCCCTCTTCCAGCCCACAGGGAACTTCCACTGGAAGCTGTGAAGGATCAGTTTTCTTTCCAGGAACCGGCTGTGGACAGCAGGGGCAGGAAGAATAGGCAGAATAGACAGATCTCTTTCTTTCTCCCCGTGTTTCTATTTACTAACCCCTAATATACTTTAATAATTACTTAATGACTAAAGACTGGGGCTATGAGTTTCTAATTTAAGGCAACAACACATTAGATTTTAGATATCAGATTTTTTTAACTATCACAGTATGTATGTAAGTATGTAAGTATGTATGTATGTATGTATGTATGTATGTATGTATGTATGTATGTATGTAATGTATCTATGTATACACAAATATAATATCTATGTGTATATGTATAAGACAGGTGTTCTTTATCCCAGGGTCTGATCTATCATCTAATATATATATATATGGATTATGTATGCTTGCATATACATATACACACATACATACACATACACACATACATTTATGAATGCATATATAATATGTATATATCATATTGTGCAAATACATGCATATACATATATACACATATGTATGTGTGTATATATGTATATATATATTTTTTTACCAACTACCAAAGCGATCCATAACATGTAGGGGAAAATGTTAAGAATCTGTGCTCTTGATACCAGAAGATTTCTACAAAACGTATTTTTAAGTTTTTTAAACTACAAGTTAATAATAATACTTTTGATATAATTATTAGGATCAGCATTAATAGTAAGTACTAGGTATATGTATTCAGATGAGTGCATGACTTTTGAGACTCAATTATTTGTGTGGGTTTGTTTTTTGTCTTTGAAAAGAAGAGACCAGAAGGAAGGAAATAAGCATTTATTAAGATTCTGTTCTATGTCAGGCACTTGATACAGCAACCTGGAGATTAGGTGGTATTATTTTAACTCCATTTTATAATTGAGAGAACTGAGGCAGGCAGGTGTTATGACATCCAGAATCAAACAACACTCAGAAGCATTGAGTGACTTTCACAGAATTCCAGAGATAAAAATTGTTAGGATAGGATTTGAATTTAGTCTTCTAATTCCAAGCCCAATGTTCTTTATCCTTCAACATACTCCCCCCTTTATTACTAAAATGAATGTCTTCTTATTGATTTAGGAGTACTCCCATCCTATGCTGTAGATAAAAAGCTATCCATGAAAGACCATTTTTAATGAATTGCTTCCCTGTGCTTTCAAAGTTTGCCATGGTAGGAAAAATCTTCCCAACATGTTGGAAGCCTTCCTCTCATATTCCTAACATTAGAGAGTTACAGAACATTCTGGTTGTCCAATGTTATTTCTCTTCCTTTTCCTCTGACTAGCCCATCTTCTCTTTCTTTTTTTTCACATTTCTTTTTGGCTTTAACATATTTCTATTTATTTCATTAAATATTTCCTACTTTAGTTTTCAACATCTTTCATATAAATTTTAATATATTTTATTTTGCTCATTTATACATAAAAATTTAGCATTCATTTTTATAATTTTGAGATGAAAATTCTCTCCTTTCTTCCTCTCTTTCTTCATTGAGAAAGGAAGGAATTTGACAAATGTTATAAATGTTCAGTTATCCAAAAATATTTCTGTATTAGTCATTCTGTGAAAGGAGCACACACACACACACACACACACACACACACACACACACACAGAAAAATAAAGTCTGAAAAGTTATGCTGTGATACACATTCTCACTCTATCAGTTCTTTGGAGATAGCATTTTTCATCCATAAATTCTCTGGAATTGTCTTGGATCATTGTATTGCTGAAAATAACTGACATTCAAAGTTGAGCATTATACAATATTGCAGTCATTGTATACAATGTCATCCTGGTTCTTCTGGCTTTTGCTTTTCCAGAAGCAGTATTGTCCTGATCATAAGGACATGGTGTCCAAGGGTATCTCTTCCTCCCACACACTTTGTCCCACCTTAATTTGCTAGCTGTCAATTCATTTTTCTCTCCATGGCCAGATGCCCTGCTTTCACACCAGTCAGTGTGTGTGTGTGTGTGTGTGTGTGTGTGTGTGTGTGTGTGTGAGTAGTCTCACACTTTTCCTCAGGAAAATTATGGAGAACCCTGAGCCTTGTTTAGGGAGAAGATGGATGCTCTCTGATCCATGTGGGTAATTACACATTGGATTGTTTTCCATTTAGTCTCAGACTCCTGCAGCCACTAATTTTAAGCAACTGCATTGAAAATTGGGAAGGTTGAGACATGAATAAAAAGCCCAGTCAAGTCAACATGTGTCATTTCTAGCACATGCAAATAATTCCAGTATGAATAATTCCAGAGGCTTTACACCAAGATTTTTCATGTTTGAAGGAGAAGCACACCTACTAATTGACTTTTTGTAGATTAGATCAAGGAGATGAGGTCAGTACTAACACCAGGTCCATTTCATAGGTGAGGCAGGTGAGAGGCACATTCCAGCTAAGCAAGGCTTCATTGTAGAAGAGCTGTGACTAAAAACAAAAGTCATTATGATGCTTAATAGAATGTCAAAGCCTTCAACCAGGAGACAGAATTCTATTGAGAAACTGTGGCATTCAAAGGACTTCCAAGTTAGGTAAACCAATGGGGGGGGGGACTATACATGGTTATTGGTAGACTAGGAATCTTTTCTATTTACAAAATAGCCCCAGAGAATGAAGGGGGACAATCTTGACTGGTAACTATTAACAACCACCCATTCTCCAAAGGAGAGTTAGATGGATTTTTAATGAGCAGGTGGAGAGAGCAGAAACATACATCTCTCAGTAAAGGGTGAGCAAAGGACACTGTCCAACTGTCTCCACTTGGAGAATGACTTTCTGATCAGCTTTGGCCCCCAGGTGATGTATTGAGTGAAGAAGACTCTGTAAATCCTTCCATGGAAAGAGAAAGAAATCCTAATACAATTCTTCTCTTGCCCAGAACTGCTCCAAAAAGTAGCAAGTTACAGAATAAACCCAGAGACCATGATCATACTAATAGACAACCCACTACTTCTACCAGCTTAAGTATAGACAAACTGGATGGAGAATGCAGGTCGGGCAGGTTAGGTTCCAGGTGCTGAGGGATACTTCATGGGGAGACTGCAAATGAGGCATCATACTGACATCCAGAATGTTTATTACACAGCTAGATGGGCAGAATTGTCTGGACTGAGCCCCAAACCAAAGAGAAAGAAAGCTGGCTGAACTGAAGACCTACCCAAAATGGAGAGGAAAGAGATGTGGCTGACTAAAATTAGCTGTACTAAAATTTCACCCACTCGAGAAGGAGCTCCTTATGGTAAAGTCATCTTCAATGATGTAAAGCAACAGGTCCACATGGCTGTTTAATAGTGAGGGAGCCTTAACAAATGCCAAAATTTCCTGGGTGAGAGTCCAGATGAGTGATGATATTTAGGTCTGCAATGTCAAAAAGAACAGCTGGATGGGGAATGCAGGTGGGCCAGCCTGTGCCCTTTGCAAATGGAAGGATTTACAACAATTGAGCAATGGGTAAAAGGGGGCCAGCTTAAAAGATGGTTTTTCAAGGGTGATAAATCCTCAAGTCTATGTATGTTCCAGGGTGATATGGCTGCAGTGGCTGAGGGTAGTTACAGTGTAAGACTGTAACTGAGGCACAGTATTGATATCACTGCTATGAGGGGAAGGGAGGTTAGCTGGACTGGGCCCCTCTCCAAAACGGAAGTCCTATAAAGACTCACTAGTAGGAAGAAAGAGCTGTTAAGTTGGGGTTATCCTGCAAAGCCATAGAGCTGCATGGAAGACTGCATCTGAGGCATGATGTTTCTATCTATACATTCAGAAGAACATCATAGAGGGAAGTGAAAGTTGACCAGCTTCTGCCTCTCACATAAAATGAAGCCTGCTCAATTAACTCAACAAGTGGATAAAGGGGCCAGCGAGTGGTTGGCATATCCCAGAGTGAACAGGTGACAGGGCTTCATGGCTGTTTCAGTAGTAGGAAGCCCCAGATGCAGCTGAAAGTTCTTAGAGGAGACTGCAGCTAAGGCATGGTGTGGAAGTCTGGAAACCAGAAATACAACCAAGATGGTAATGAAGATTAGCCGGTCAGAGCACTTTGCTGGAATGGAGTTCCTGGATAGCCCAAGGCAGAATGTCTGGGGGCCCTTGGATTATACTGGCCAATCTCTTCTGTAGGAAATTTTTGAAACCTGGGAATGGAGTTGCCAAGGTATGAGCCAGTGAACCCCTGTCCCTTCGGGCAAGCTCTCAAGTCATCATTTAGAGGACAACCTTACTCCACTTTGTATCAGGGCCCCCTCCAGGAGGTGAGATCCACAGGTGTTAAACATTGAACACTTTTTCCCAAATGCATTAATTAGTTCTGCTCACTTCCCCCCTCCCCATACACACCTACACAGGAAAGTACAGGAATTTGGGGGATTCTGGTTGGGGGGGAGGTGCTATGTGGTAGGAGAGGGGGAAGGTAGGGGGTTGGGGTAGGCAGATCTCCAGCTACTCATACCCTGACTCCAGATGCAGGGGAATAAAGAATTCACTCCTCCTCCTCTCCTTCCAGAGACAAAAAGGACTAACCTTCCCATCTTCTTTTTCTATCATTCCTTGATAATGTCTTTTCCTCTGTTCTTTGGAGTTCCTCCTTAGTAATTTCTTTAAACCAACCCACAACCTTTTCATTTCTTTCCATTGCCCCCCCTTTTTTTTTGGTGGGGCAATGAGGGTCAAGTGACTTGCCCAGGGTCACACAACTAGTAAATGTCAAGTGTCTGAGGCCAGATTTGAACTCAAGGCCTCCTGAATCCAGGCCCAGTGCTTTATCTACTGTGCCACCTAACTGCCCCCCTTCATTGCCCTTAAAAAAACAAACCTCATTTTAGTTCTTCAGATGCAATTGTTTCATATTTCTACCATAGAGCAACACTGGTAGAATGATAGTGTTAAAAAGTCAAACTTTCACTCTCATGTGAAATTTGGGATAATATAATATCATAAAGGGATCATAGCAATTTCCCAGTAGTTATCTAGGCCACTGTCCTTAACCCATTCAACTCTGGAGTAAACTTGTCATTCATCTGTACCATAAATAAATGTACTAAGCTTTTACAAATTCTAATGATGTTCATTCTGATGTATTTTTCTGGATAATGATCTCCTAACTACATTTTTTTATTATTATTTTATTTTGTTCAGTATTTCCCAATTACATGTTAATAAGAAAAACTTTTAACACTTTAAAAAAAATTGCTAGTTCCAAATTCTCTCCTTCACTCCTGGCCCTCCCTCCTCTTTTGAAAAAGGAGCAATTTGATATTGATTATAGATATGAAGTCATGCAAAGATATTTCATTTTTAGCCATGTTGCCAAAAAATAAAACAAAAACAAAATAAATCAACAAAAATAAAGTAAAAAAAGTATGGTTCACTCTTCATTCAGAATTCATCAGTTCTTTCTCTGGAAAAGGGATAGCAACTTTCACCATAGATCCTTGGCAATTGTCTTGGATCATTATCTTGGTTAGATTAGCTAGGTTATTCACAGGTTATCATTCTTATAATATTATTACTATGTACACTGTTCTGTCTTTTCTTACTTTACTTTACATATGTTCATGTGTACATATATAGTTTATATGAGCCTTCCCATGTTTTCCTGAAACCATACTACTCATCATTCCTTATAGCAGAATAGTATGGAATCAAAATCATATGACAGAAGATGGTGGAGGAAAGACAGTGAGCTCTCAAACTCATGACATGATCGCTCCAAAAATCATCCAAATAATGCCATATGACAATGCCTGGAACAGCAAAACCCACAAAAAATGTGCTAAAACCATCTTCTAACTAAGAATGGCTTGGAAGGTCAGAAGGGAGTTGCTGTGCTGAGACAGGAGTGGAGCCCAACCCCACAGTCACCCTGACACAGATCTAGTCCCAGGAAGGCCTCACCAGAGAAGAAGACCCCCCAGAGCCTCTGAATCTGCTGAAGCACCAGTGTTGTCTGGAACTAAGCTCACAGTCTGGTGAGAGGGCTGAGCCCTAGGCAGGGGGGAGACTACAGGGGTCTATGTTCCTGCTAAGGCAGAACATGGGTTTTTCACCCCTGCTGGGAACCAGGAGGTAGGCTTGAGTAGCAGTAGCCCAGGTGGGGGAGGGGCACAGTCTCATCAGAGCTGACAACCACAACACACAAAGCTGGTTGGTTAGCAAGTTGGTCTGGGGTCATCACAGGCCTGTGAAGAGCCTGCTCCTCAAATCATATCAACTGAGACGTAATAAATCTTGGGATACTGCAGCCAGGAAACAGTGCCCCACTTTAAGGAGCTAAAAGTCAAGTAAAAGAAAGGCAAGATGAGCAGACAGAGAAAGGTGAGGACCATAGAAAGTTTCTTCAGTGACAAGGAAGATTGAGGTGCACCCTCAGAGGAAGATGTCAACATTAGGGACCCTACATCTAAAACTTCCAAGAAAAATATGAATTGGTCTCAGGCCATAGAGGCATTCAAACAGGACTTTGAAGATAAAGTTAGAGAGGTAGAAGAAAAAAATGGAAAGCGAAATGACTGAAGAAACTGTGGTATATGATTGTAATGGAATAGTATTGTGCTATAGGAAATGACAAACAGGATGATCCCAGAAAAACCTGGAAAGACTCATGAACTGATGTATGGTGAAGTGAGCACACCTGGGAGGACATTGTGCATAGTGACAGCAGTATTGTTCAATGAGTAATTGTGAATGACTTAACTACTCTCAGCAATACAATGATCCAAGACAATCCCAAGGGACTGATGATGAAGCACACTATCCATACCCATAGAAAGAACTGATAAAAAGAGCACTTGTAGATTGTATATATATAACCTGGTGGCTGTCTTGCAGAGGTGGGGAAGAAAGGGAGAACGGAGGGAGGGAGAAAAATTTGGAACTGTAAATCTTAAGAAAATGAATGTTGAAAACTACCCTTACATGTAACTGGAAAAAATAAAATAAATGTTTGTTGCAAGAGAAAAAACAAATCATATGATAGTTTGTTCAGCCATTCCCCAATTTCTAAGCATCCTCCTGAGTTTCTAATTCTTTGATACTGAAAAAAAAAGGCTATAAATATCTTTGTACATATAAGTCCTTTTCCTTTTCCTTTGATCTATTTTGTATGCAAGCCTGGTAGTGGTATTAGAGGACTAAAGGGTATGTACAATTTTAGAATCCTTTGAGGCAAAGTTCTAAATTGTTTTTCACAATGGCTGGACCAAAGCACAAGTCTACAAACAGTGCATTAGTGTCCCAATTTTTCACATTCCGATATTTACTTGTCATTTTCATTTTTTTTGTTATGTTAGCCAATATGATAGGTATGAAGTAGTATTTCACAGCTGTTTTCATTTTTATTTCTCTAATCAGTAGTGATTTTGATCATTTTTAAATGAGTGTATTAACAGGTTTGATTTCTTCTTCTGAAAAATGCCACTTCATGTTCTTTGACCAACTGGCTCAGTTTTTGATCTATTTAAAAAATGATGTCTTTATCAGAGAAATCTATTTTTCCCCTACTTTCTTGTTCTTCTTTTCATGTTGGCTGCATTATATTTGGTTATAGAAAAGCTTTTTAAAAAAAATTTGGTATAATCAAATTCATGCATTTTACATACCATAATCTTTTCTATGTCTTATTTGATCATAACCTCTGTACTTATCCACAAATCTGACAGGTATAATATCCATACTCTACTACTTGACTTATGACATCAGCATTTATATTTAAATAACTTATACATTTTGACCTTATCTTGGTATTCAATATGAGATTTTGGTCTATGTCTAATTTCCAACAAACTGATTTCTAGTTTTCCTAGCATTTTTCTCAAATGGTGAGTTCTTACACTAAAAGCTTGGATCTTTTTGCTTATCAATCACTAAATTACTATGGTCTTTCTCTACTCTGTGTTATGTTCTTGATCTATTCCACTCATCTACCATTCTATTTCTTAGGTAGTAGTGGATTGTTTTGATGATTACTGCTTTGCAATATAGTTTGAAATCTGGAAGTATTAGGTTGTCTTCATTTACATTTTTGCTATTGATTCCCTTGATATTCTTGACCTTTTGTTCTTCCGGCTGAATTTTCAAAATTCTTTTTTCTAGCTTTATGAAATAATTCTTTGGTAGTTTGATTAGTATGATACTGAATAAGTTATATGAATAATTAACTTATCTATAACTGCAATATTTTAGTTTTATTTGCTTGGCCTACTTATAAGTGATGCATATTTCTCCAATTATTTAGACCTCTATTTGTGTCCAAACAATTTCGTAATTGTGTTTGTATAATGAGTTGGTTTTTCTTGTCAGGTGGACTTGCAAGTATTTTGTGTAGTCTATCATTATTTTAGACTGAATTTCTTTTTCTATCCCTGTGCTAGGTTTTGTTGGTAGTACACAGAAACGGTGATGATTTATTTGGGTTTTGTATGTCCATTTTTTCAGCTAGCTTTTATGATGATTCTCTAGGATTTTATGAGTACATAATTATGTCACCTGCATAACGTGATAGTTTTGTTTCCTTATTGTCTACTTTTATCCTTTCAATTTGTTTTTCTTGTCTTATTGTTATACATAGCATTTTTACTATAATATTGAATAATAGTAGTGACAATGGGCATCCATACTTTACCCCTGATCTTATTGGGAAGGCTTCAATTTTATCCTCATTACAAATAATTCTTGCTCTTGCTCTTAGGTGGATACTATTTATAATTTTAATAAATATCCAAAGATTTTCTTGAAAAAGGAAAAAAATAATTATATCATTAATTCTTAATTTTTAGCATGAGGAATAAGTCAGAGAGACAGGTGATAATGAACAACTTTCTATTTGATGGGGGAAAATAGTAGTTGTAGGGATAATGATTCAGTAACATTTAAATATTTATAGAAGAAGGGATTTATTTGAAAAGGTGAAATATGTGCTTGAAATATTATGTTAAGCTGTTCTTCTATTTAACATGGTAAAACATTCTTGAGGGTTCTCTTGCTACTAATTTTAACAACATTTAGGAGTTTCCCAGATTCTTTCCATAGTATTGCTTGACTCCTACTTTCAAAGCAATAGCTACAATTAGCCATTTTCTAAGTTAGTCTTTTCAGAAGTTTCTTGGCTTCTTCCCCAACTTAATTAGTTTAGAGGCATTTAAAAACATAAATTGACCTTATACCACTGTTAATTAATTGCCTTAAGAGAAAATTTGGTGCTTCCTCAGTTGATTTCAAGAGAAGACACATAATTTGATTAAACCTTCTCAGGGTTTTCATAGATTTCTACTTTTATTGGTTCTCAAGTTTTACTTTAGCTAATACACCCTTTAATATTATTGGTCCTTCAGGAAAACCTAAAGGTGCATAAAAATCTAATTAGCAATGGCACATACAAATGGATATGATTACTTAATTAGCTGTATCGCTTCACTTGGGCTATATGTAACCAAATGTGGAACTTAATGGTTTTGCTATTAATCAATTCTCAATGTAAACACTTGGAAAGCTGGTGCTGCTCTGTAATATTCATTATAAATAGTCCCTGTGGGAATCACAACTTTATTTCATTAAAACTCTTGCCTGCTGTTAATTGCTCTTAGGAAAACATGCACAAATTAATTGTGTTTCAGAAGCCAGTGGTGTAAATTTAGATGTGTCTATGTTGATTGCTCGGGATTTAACTGTGTTGACTCATTCCTTCCTACTGTGATAAATAGTATCCGTTAGCTGCCACTACTGACCTGTTTTAAATCAATAACACTTGTGCAATAAGTTTTGCATTACATAGGTTAAAAAGGGAAAGGGTTTTAAAAATGTTTAGTTTACCATGCTATCTGAATTTAGGTCATGAGAAATTAACCCATAAGTTTTAATGATTTCTCCTGTGTCAAACAAATATTGTGATTTAGCAAGGGAAACGGATGAGTGTTAATAATGTTGGTTTTTTAAAAAATATATATGTTTTCACTTGAAAATGGTATGTAAAAAATACAATCTGTCCTTTAATAAAGTCTCAATAATCAGCGGCTGCTAAAAACAGTTTTTTTTTCTATATGTAACCAATATGAAGAATTTCAACAACCTTTTCCATACCCCCACTAATAACTGCACATGTTGAAATAAAGGAACAGGATTTCCATTGGGCACAGTCACATTTGTTCTCAGATACAGAATATTAAGTGATTATAGCAAACAGGGTTGTGTTCCAGGCTGATTACTAGCATGCTAGTTTTGAGATCATTTATTACATTTCAAAATAATAGCCAGTATCTGTCAAGGGAAACATTTTATTTAGGAATGTTGAAATATTAACAAGTTAAGATTTGCAGGTTCAATGGGGAAGCATAATAGACATAGTTATTATTGCTACTTTATAAAGATTTTTAATGATGAAATTATTCATAATAATTAATTTATTAAAATGAAGAATTGTACAATAATGTAAATGTTAGTATCCAAACACAACTTTTATTTTTAAAGCTCTGTATAGGTACGGTAATAAAATTACCACTCACTCTTTCCCTTCTTTCTTTTACACTAATTACTTTAAACAAAGGCTATCAATCATGTCATATCTATCTTGACTATTTATGTGAAATAGAAGATATCATCCACAGAACAGGGAAACCTTGGATGCACACAAGGTTGTGCTAGGGTCACCTTGAATTTGCTTGGGGAAAACCAATTGTTAAATTTTCAGTGTAAACATTTGTATCTTAGAAATTAGCAAATGCTACAAATAAGGCTTGATTTATCATTTTTTAATTGTCTAGATTCAAGAAAATCTTAGAAAAAATGTTAACAATGAAGATTAAAATTAAAATATATTGTGCATAATTTTGGGGTGGAGGGGAAGAGATGCTTGTTAAACATTTACTATCTTAGCCCAGGCCTGGATGTATCCAAATTGAATATCTTAATTATTCCTTCAACAACAATAAAATGTTTCAATATTTTAACATCTAGGGTGATACAGTTAGAGGTTTCAAATTTATACCTTTCTGATTGCATGTCCAGCTCTTTAACAACTGCACAACCTAGCTACCATGTCAATATCAGTATCACATCTCGATAAAGCCATTCCTTATAGATGTTGGGAGCTCATTGTTGCAATTGCAGATTCATTCAAAGGATTTTTTTTTTTTTGTAGAATGCAATAATTTTCATGGTTCTACCACTCAGATATACCTGCATATTTCTAGGGACAAGACAAAAGGTATCATTATTGTTGTTGTTGATATTATCATTATCATTGTTATTATACTTTATGTAAATTTCACTGTACAAAAATTACTAAAATGTTTGAAGGGTGTTCATAATATATTTTCAAAAATATATAAATAAAATGTCAATAAATAGGACACTAATAGTTTACCTTAAGAATAGAAATAATATGTTTTTGCCCAATTATTTTCCCAGTAAAATAACAAATCCTTGAGGGGAAGATATGTTCTGTGTTTGTCTTTTTATCAATAGAATCTAACAGAACATATTAGTGTACAGTCATTTGAAATGCCTTGGCTACTTGGAACACTAAGGATTTTACCCAAAGAAAAATAGGAGTTTTCCAGACAGAGTTGTCTCTGCTACCTAGTCTCTAATTTTCTCTCAAGCAGTAATCCTTCAATTGGGTGGTGTGGTGTCTGTGTTTTATTTATATTAGGCAAGTATGAGGAGAGCATTTTACCTAGAGGGAAAAAATATGTAGGAGAGTACAACCTAGTAGGGGCATTACCTAAGTGGGGCCTTTTCTCTTCACATGATATAAGCTACCTAGACATCAAAGTTTTGTTCAGCCAACCAGAGACAGAAAGACACAAAGAAAAAACATCAGGTTCTACTCCTTTATCATATTCAAAATTAATCGCTTTTATGTCCCCCCCCACAGTTTTCTCTCTTATTACCCAGCCTAGAGCTTTGTGGAGCATAGGTGACACAATTTAATATCCCCAAGGTCTCAGTTTGTCTTTTGGAGTATCCATAGGTTGTTTCTCATTTTTGTTACATGAATGACCACTTTTTTTTCTTCCAATATACCTGTCCTCCCTTCTCTATTTTATGTACCACTTATAATTAGTAAAATATTATAACTTACTTAGATTATTAACACTATGTAATTGTCTAGATTATATTGAAAAAACCTGTCTTTTCTTTGGTGTAGAAACCTGCTTCACCAAAGCAGATTAGATAGATCTACAAAATAAAATCATAATGACTTGCCCAGTGGCTTACCACATCCCTATCCCAGGTCAGAGCCAGCAATTGAACCCTGTTTGTAAAGGCTATAAGGCCTTCTCTCTATATATTACTTGATACTGCCTTTCATAGAAGCCAATAAGATTGTTGGATTAAAACATTCTAATATGTTCCATTAAAGTTCATTGAGTTGAATGCCACTAACATAATTTTCAAAAATATGACCTTAGATTCTTCTTAGATTAAATAATGGCATGATTGGAAGGGAAGAATAAATACTGGCCCTGACTCCTAACAGCTCCCTGGATTGTCACAGTGTCTTCCTTAGGTCTAGATAAGCTATAAAAACTTTCAATGTAAGACAACATAAAATCTATCATTCCTATATTTTTTAATACAATAAAATCTGTTAAACTCTGGACCAGTTTTTTTTCTTTGCCATAAAAATTACAGACTTGCACAGATTATATTTTTATTCCTTTAAAATATGACTAAAACCACATAATTATTGTCTTTTTATTATTTTTGAAATATGAAGAATGTTCATCTTGAAAACATTTTTCAGTATGAAAATATGTATTGACTATACTTTTTATTAGTTGTTGACTGACAATTAAACTCAAAGTAAGTATGTAGTATATTTTGGATTCTTGTTTTTATGTGTCTTCTGGTAAAAACATCCCTAATTTCTCTCTCTCTCCCTCCCTCCTTCCTTCCTTCCTTCCTTCCTTCCTTCCTTCCTTCCTTCCTTCCTTCCTTCCTTCCTTCCTTCCTTCCTTCCTTCCTTCCTTCCTTCCTTCTTTCCTTCCTTCCTTTCCATTTCTCTCTTCTTTTCTTTGTCCTTTGTGTTTCTTCCTCTTTCTTTCTTCTCACTTCTATATGAGCCTCCTTTAATAACACTGACATTACATTAAAAAATGAATGAACCACTCACTGACCAAGCAAATGTAGCAATATAGAAAAGTAGGTTGTAATGATTTTGTAAATTGTTTTTTGCCACGTGATAAAAATCATGAAAAAAAAATATGAATAGTGTCTGACACATTTCTTTTACACCTGAATTTTATTTCCTTTGGGGCCGAACTATTAAAACAATTGCCTTCCTCCCAGAATGTCTTAAGTGAGTCATTGTTGTCATCCCTGAATTTTCATTAAAATGTTACTTAATCCAGAAGAAATGAACCATTACAACTATGGTCTAGGGAATGTATAGGGAATGTTCGTGCCTGCAAATATCCAATGTTCTGTTCCAGAGGGGACAGAATGAAATGGTACGATATAATACTCACATAGGCTACTCTCAGAAGGCAGACAGAATTTAATAGAATGAAATTTATGCATGTTCTATTCTAGCTAGCATGATTTGCTTTAATTGACCTGTTGGGATTTTAATAAGCTCTTAGATGAAAAGTAAGTTTGTTTTTAAATGAGAAATACCATTGTTTGTCTATATTTCATAAAAGGGTACTTGGCTGCAGTAATTTCCCTTGTTCCACAGTATGTTCTACACAGTTGAAGTCATTATTATACTGATATGCTATCTGTATTGTTATCACCAAACATGGTACTCCTCCATGTTTATCTTTCTGGATAGACAGTGTCTGCACTTAGCGATTTCTAATTTAAAATGCTTTGAACATATATCCCTGGGAGAGTAAAAATATTTTATTCCTTGAAGTTGTATCTCTAATGCCTAACATATTTGTTAATTGATGGATTAATTGATTATTTCTCATAGGATTATATATTCAAAGCTGGAAGATATGTTTGAAATTATGTAGGCGAACCTCTTCATTTTTCAGATAAAAATGAGTTTAATTGACTTTCCAAGCATCAAACAGGAATAAAACCCGGGTCACTGGTCTAAAATTCACCACTGTTTCCATTGTACTCAACTGATTCCAATCTAAGTATTTTTAAGTTAATGGCATATATGTGAGTTAATACGTGACATGAAAAAACATATTAGCTTTTAAAATCTCTCCTTATTGCTAATTTTAACTTTTTAATGGCCTCATGAATTAGTTATTTGACAGCTTTCATTAAAACTAAAGTATCTCAAGAATAATATTGAATTCTAATTAATAAAATATATAATTTGCCACCTTATGATGTTACCTCTAAAAAATAAACATATAGGCACATAGCCATATACATTTACATAGACATATAAGTGTATGCATTACTGTTTATGATTTTTTCCCTTCTCCTGAATGTGTCACAGTAATCTCTTAAATATTAATAATGGAAACCTTGATGAAATGTGCAGGATGATGAATGCATTTAAAAATAACAATGACAAAACAAAACAAAAACAACAACTTTTCCCTTTCTTACCTGTCCAGTCTCCTTATACTTTATTGCCCTCTCTCTCCCCCTCCTTTCCTGACATCCTTACACTCTATGATATAAATCCGTTAACTTTGGCTTTCTTGTTCCCCTCACATGATATTCAATTTCAGCATGGCATGACTTCATTGTCTATAAATACTCTACTTCTTCACCAGTGACTCCTGGCTTCCCTAGCTTCTTTGAGGACTTAGCTCAAATCCTACCTTTTAGAAAAGACCTTTCTCAGTATTCCCCTTACCCCTTTGTTTATTTCTGACTATGCTTACTCTCTAAGATTACCTTTCATTGACATTACATATATCTTTCATGTACACAGTTTGCATGTTGTCTCCCTAATGAAGTATGCAATTTTTTTGGTCAGGAATCACATTCTTGTGTTTCTTTATATTGCTAACATTTATCACAGTGCCTGACATAAAGTAAGAAATTAACATTGCTTTGACTGGCTAACCAGTAATCTTTACAGATATACCTCATAACTTCTAGATGATAAACAATTCCCACATAAAGATGATAAGTATCATACCTTAATTTCACAAGGAAAAGGGAGAGGATTGCAGAAATAATTTCTTCATTGTTAAACAAGGAAAAACTATTAAAAAAATTTAATTCAACAAACAATAGACAACTACTATATAGAACACATTGTTATGTTTGAGAGCTATAAAGCTTAAGAAAAGGTCACTGTCTTAAAAAACTTAGATTGTTGATAATAATATTTTCCTTATTTGACTAATGAATATTATTGTGATGTCGAAGCAATGTTCAAAATCTTATGACATGGTTCAAATTTCATAAAATAGAGGAATGTGTTGAGATAGCTATACTCTATGATAAACGTAGTACAATGACTTAAGAACTGAGAAATCAAATAAAATGGCACTAGATATTATTCTGGATATATCTCAAAGAAATAGAGCATAGTGGGAGACTAAACAATAAGCCGAGCTGTTAGTATCATGTACAGAGTGCTTGGTGATGTTTTAATTTTATTCTATTATTTTCCATTTCCATATTACATATAAGGATAGTTTTCAACATTTGTTACACTGGATTTTTAGCTCTAATTTTTTCTTTTCTTTCCCCCGCCTCTTCCCTCCCTCCTCCCCTAGATAGAAAGCAGTCTGATATACGTTGTATATGTATGGTCACATCAAACATATTTCTACATTAGTCATCTGAAAGAAGAATCAGAGCACAAAGGAAAAACTTCAAACAAGAAAGAAAATTAAAAAAAAAAACAGTCCAAAAGTAGAAATAGCATGATTCAATCTGCATACATGATTCACTGTTGTTTTTTTCTGGATGTTGAGAATATTTTTTTATCGTGAGTTCTTTGAAACTGTTTTGTTTTGTTGTACTGCTGAGAAGAACGAAGTCCATCCCCATTGTTCATCATACAATGTTGCTGTTATTGTGTACAATATTCTCCTGGTTCTGCTCCTCTCAGTCAGCATCAGTTCATGTAAGTCCTTCCAGGTTTCTCTGAAGTCCTCCTGCTCATCGTTTCTTACAGCACAATAGTATTCCATTACATTCATATACCACAATTTGTTTAGCCATTCCCCTATTGATGGGTATTCCCTCAATTTCCAATTCTTTGCCACCACAAAGAGAGCCGCTATAAATATTTTTGTACATGTGGGTCTTTTTCCCTTTTTATGGTCTCTTTTGGGTACTGACCTAGCAATGGTACCACAGAGTCAGAGGGTATGAACAGTCCCATAGCCTTTTGGGCATAGATCCAAATTGCCCTCCAGAATGGTTGGATCAGTTCACAGCTCCACCAACAATGCTTTAGTGTTCCAATTTTTCACAGCTTCTTCAACATTTATTCTTTTCTTTTTTTATCATATTAACCAATCTGATAGGTGTGAGGTGGTACCTCAAAATTGTTTTAGTTTGCATTTCTCTGATCAATAGTAATTTAAAGCATTTTTTGATATGGCAAGAGATAGCTTTGACTTCTTCATCAGAAAACTGACTGTTCATATCTGACCATTTCTCAATTGGGGAATGACTTGGATTCTTATAAATTTGATTTAGTTCCCAATATATTTTAGAAATTAGGCCTTTATCAGAAATGCTGGCTGTAAAAATTGTTTCCCAGCTTTCTGCATCCCTTCTAATTTTGTCTGCATTGCTCTTGTTTGTACAAAAGTTTTGTAATTTAATGTAATCAAAGTCTTCCATCTTGCTTTTCATAATATTCTCTATCTCTTGTTTGGACATATATTGTCTTCCTCTCCATAGATCTGAGAGGTAAACTATTCCTCTCCTAAATTATCTATGGTATCACCCTTTATATCTAAATCTTGAACCCATTTTGACCTTATTTTTGTATAAGGTGTAAGGAGTTGATCTATTCCTAGTTTTTGCCATACTATCTTCCAGTTTTCCCTACAGTTTTTGTCAAATACCGAGTTCCTATCCCAGAAGCTAGAGTCTTTGGGTTTATCAAACAGTAGACTACTATAGTCATTTATAGCTATGTCCCCTGTGCCTAACCTATTTCATCGATCCACCACATTATTTCTTAGTCAATCAATACCAGATAGTTTTGATGACTGCTGCCTTATAGTATATCTTCAAATTTGGTATCGCTAGTCCACCTTTCTGTGCATTTTTTTTCATTAATTCCCTTGATATTCCTGACTTTTTGTTTTTCCAGATAAATGTTATTTTTTTTAGCTCTATGGAATCATTTTTTGGCAGATTGGCATGACACTGAATAGGTAAATTAATTTAGGTAGAATTGTCATTTTTATTATATTTGCTAGGCTTATCCATGAGGATAGATATCTTTTGAATTATTTAGATCTGATTTTATTAGTGTGAAAAATGTTTTGTAATTGTGTTCATAGAGTTCCTGGGTTTGTCCTGGCAGGTAGACTCCCAAGTGTTTTATATTATCTACCGTTACTTTAAATCAAATTTCTCTTTCTATCTCTTGCTGCAGAGTTTTGTTGGTCAGGTATAGAAATGCTGATGATTTATGTGGGTTTAATTTATATCCTGCAACTTTGCTAAAGTTGTTAATTGTTTCAAGCAGTTTTTTAGTTGATTCTTTAGTATTCTCTAAGTATAACATTGTATCATCTGCAAAGAGTGAAAGTTTTGATTCCTCCTTGCCTATTCTAATTCCTTTAATTCCCTTTTCTTCTCTTATTGCTATAGCTAACATTTCTAATACAATATTAAATAATAGAGGTGATAATGGACATCCCTGTTTCACCTCTGATCTTATTGAGAATGCCTCTAACTGATCTCCATTACATATAATGTTTGCTGATGGTTTTAGGTAGATACAGCTTATTATTTGAAGGAAAGCTCCACCTATTCCTATGCTCTCTAGTGTTTTTAATAGGAATGAGTGTTGTATTTTGTCAAATGCTTTCTCTGCATCTATTGAGATAATCATATGATTTGGGTTAATTTTGTTATTGATGTGGTTGATTATAATATTAGTTTTTCTAATGTTGAACTAGCCTTGCATACCTGGTATAAATCCCACATGGTCATAGTGTATTATCCTGATGATCACTTGTTGCAACCTCCTTGCTAATATTTTAAGATTTTTGCATCGATATTCCTTAGGGAAATTGGTCTATAATTTTCTTTCTCTGTTCATCAATCAGTCCTTTCATCAACCAATCACTATGACCATGTGTAAATTGCTCCACCCAATTAAGTGTGTATGTTAATCCCTCCTTGAGCCAACTCCGATGAGATTAAGGTCTTTGAGCCAATTCTCGTGAGTATAAGGCTCTTTCACTGCCCCACTCCTCCCCCATCTCTCCCCCCACTCCATAAGTCCTTTCCTGTTTCTTTCATGTGGGATTTCACCCCATTCTACCTCTTCCCTTTCCTCTCCTCCAGTGCATTCCTCTCCCAGCTCAATTTTACCCTAAAGATATTATCATGGGGTACCTAGGTGACACAGTGGACAAAGCACCCATCCTGGTCCCA
This sequence comes from Dromiciops gliroides, assembly GCF_019393635.1. NCBI lineage: Eukaryota > Metazoa > Chordata > Mammalia > Microbiotheria > Microbiotheriidae > Dromiciops > Dromiciops gliroides. The sequence goes on along the minus strand of NC_057864.1, from coordinate 428,043,986 downwards.
GTAGGACCTCAGCTCAAATCTGGCCTCTAACACAAGACATTCACCAATCCCAACCACACCCCCCCACACACACACACGCAAAAGATAAACAAAAAAATAAATGCTTTACAGATATCATCCATTCACAATCAATTCCCAACTTTACCCTCTGTCTAAATTCATTCCTATCATCTGTCCTAATGCTCAGAAAACTCTTAGGATTTTGACATATCATCTTCCCATGTAGGAATGTAAAAAATTTAACCTTTTAACAGAGCTTATATCCTTTTCCCATTTACCTTTTTATGCTTCTCTAGGGTTTGCATTTGAAAGTCAAATTTTCTATTCAGTTCAGGTCTTTTAATCACAAATACATGAAACTCCTCTTTTTAATTGAAGTCTGATCCTCCTCCCCCCCCCCAAAAGATTATACTCAGTTTTGCTGGGTAGGTGATTTTTGATTGCAATACCAATTCCTTTGCCCTCTGGAATATCATATTCCAAGCCCTCTGATTCTTTATGTAGAAGCTGTTAGATCCTGTGCTGTCCTTACCATGGCTCTACACTATTTGAATTGTTTCTTTCTGGTTGCTTGCAATTTTTTCTCTTTGACATGGGAGCTCTGGAATTTAGCTACGATATTCCTGGAAGTTTTCTTTTGGTGATCTCTTTCAGGAGGTGATTGGTAGATTCTTTCAATTTCTATTTTACTTTCTGCTTCTAGAATATCAGGGCAATTTTCCTGAAAATCTCTTGGAAAAAGATGTCTAAGCTTTTATTTTGATCATGGTTTCCAGGTTGTCCAATAATTTTCAAGTTATCTCTCCTGGATCTATTCCCCAGGTCAGCAGTTTTTCCAAGAAGATATTTCACATTGCCCTCTATTTTTTATTCATTTGAATTTTCTTGTCTTGGTTTCTCATAAAGTCATTAGCTTTCATTTGTTCAATCCTACTTCTTAGGCAATTATTTTATTCAGAGAACTTTTGTATCTCCTTTTGCATTTGACTTTTCAAGCTGTTGACTCTTTTCTCATGACTTTCCTGCATGACTCATTTCTCTTTATATTTTTTCTCTACCTCTCTTACTGTGTCTTCAAAGTCCTTTCTGAGCATCTTTGGCTGTAAAAATATGTTAGCCCATCTTTCTGTGGGTTCTGCTTCTCTAGGAGTTGTCTTATGGCTTTGTTTGCATTTTTTTAGAGTAATTGTGTTAGGAACTCTGAGGGCTTCCTGCCTTTCCTCCACCATCTTAGCTACTGTCAATTGATTTCAATGGGCTAGGAGATCCCTTCCACTTTGGTAACCCTAGGATTCTGACATTGGTGGAAGTCCCCTTGCACTCTTCTATTCTGCTTCTGTACAGCCCAATTAAGCAAGAACCTTTGACCCATCTGGCTCCTCTGCTCTAGTTAGAGAAAGAAGATGGTGGTTGGGTGGGGTGGAACATGGTTGCATCCTCCAGTGCCCCAGCCAAGAGAGGGAATGAGTGAGTGTATGCCCATCATCTGCATTTTAAAGAGTATTTCACCTTCCTTGTGTTCCTTAAATCTAAGAAATAACACATCCATTTCCCCTTTCTCTTATATATGAGTAAGTCTTTAAATATATCCAGATTTTTACACAACCTCCTACCATTTAAAAAAAAATGCTACTTTAGTATTTGTTTAATTCAAAAAATTTTAACTACCTTTATTTAGCTTATCATAGAGAAGCTATTAATTTGCCTCCTTAGGGCTCCCAATTAATTCTGAATACTCTATGTACTCTCTTTCCTCCTGAATCTTCTTTATACAATTGAGGAACTGCTTTCTGATCCTCTTGGATACAAGTCTGGAAAAAAATATTGTTACTTATTTATATATAAATAGGCAGGTGTCTTGATGATTTCCCTATAATCGTTTTTTTTTTAATTTATTTAGAAATTTTCCTTGCCCTCTTTCCCTCTCCCTAAGTTGTTGGCCTTTGGAGCATTCAGTTAGTTTCCTTGATGAAGTCTACAGGCCCTGGGCAATTTTAAATATGCATCTAATTGTCAAGTCCAGTCTCCCCTTATCCCAAAATACATATTTTAAAGCCCTTATTATTAAAACATTTTAAAATATTGGTTTGTTCATATTCTAAAGAGAAATTTCAACGGATGTTTCTTTGTAAGTTAGATCTAAAACAGAAGGCACTTTAGAAATTATCTAGTCCAGCCTCTTAATTTTACAAATAAGGACACTGAGATCTATAAATTAAATAACTTGCCCAAGTTAATACAGTTAGTGAGTGGAAGAATTAGGATTCAACAATCCTCTCTCCCTTTGTTCCAAAGCTAGTGATCTTTCCATAGCAGCATTATGTAAAGTCACTAACTGAATGTCTTTCAATTGAAAGCTAATTATTTATGAGATATTTTTCTTTGACTTAAGAAATCACCATACATGTGAATGAAGACCAGCTTTCCACTATGAAATAGAATTTGAAATTATAACATGAGATACAAAAAGTATTATTTCCTATTAGCCACTAGTGAAAATTATAAAGCAAAAAAAAGTCTTAATTAAGTAAAACTTTCTTAATTAATCATTCAGTTTGAGTAATTGAATTTGAATGAGAAATAGCTCATTTACAGTACTGTCAACATTAGCTACTGTTTACTTGTTAGTTATCATATGATGATATGGTGTTGAATTTTCTAGGAATGTCTACAAAGGCCTAAAAATGACAACAAATAAACATTGTATGGACTAATGTCTCAATAAGGAACCCAGTCTTGCAACCCTGTATATCATCATCATGATCATCATCTTGACTAGCATTTATTCAGTACAACACACACACATATTAACTCCTATTACCTTCACAACAATCCTGAGGGCTAATAATAAGATCTATCCCACACCCCCCCATTTTTCAGATGAAGAAATTGAAATAAGCAAAGTTAAGTGACTTGCTCAGGGTCACACAGCCAGGAAATGTCAAAGGCTGGATTTGGACTCACAGCATCCTGATTCCATATTCAACACTTAATCCACTGTCCCTCCTAGTTGCTTATATCTGTTAAAGTCAAACTAAATCTACATTTTGTTTTCTTTTTAAAATTTTAAAATATAAATAGATTGATATTGCAAAAAGTATTCCGTGATTTGAATGTATGAAAAATGATGCTTTAAAGCAATATATAAAGAGAAAAGTATTGCTTACTTATTCTGTAGTACTTTAAATATGGTAACAATGTCTATTAATACTTAATTCAAAATCGGCGTGACTTCCTGTACTTTTCCAATTGGATTGTAAAGAGTAAATCTTTCCAATATTTCTTCTGATTTTGATTTTCTTTAAAGCTCAGCATGTCAGAAGTTAGGAAGAAATATATCATTTTTTGGAGTTGTTGCCTCTATGAGGAAATTTATCCTTAACCTTCTGAAGTAACAGAAAATACCTGCAATTTTGGGATGTATACTACTCTTCCCTTGGTTTGCCTATGGTTCCTTTGAGATGAAAAACAAACTGTATCTATTGATGTAATCATATGGAGCTTTTTTTGTTTTTTCCTTTATTTATATTATCAATTATACTGATAGTTTTTCTAATGTTGAACCAGCCTTACATCCCTTGTATAACTCCCACTTTGGCATACTATATGATCTTTTTGATAAGTTGTTGAAATCTCATTTCTAACATTTTATTTAAAATTGTATTAATATTCCTTAGGGAAATTAGTCAAAAATTTTCTTTCTCTGTTCTTGCTCTTCCTGGTTTAAGTTTCAGCACCAGATATCATAAAGTGTATTAAGGAGGGCTCCATAATTGCATATTTTCCCAAATGACTTGTATAATATTGGAACTAATTGTTCTTTAAATATTTTGTAGCAATCCTTTGTGAATCCATGTAGCCCAGGTGATTTTTTTCCCTTAAGGAGCTCTTTAATGGCTTGTTCAATTCCTTTTTCTAAAATAGGTTAAGTATTATATTTCCTCTTCTGTTAATGTGGGAAATTTGTATTTTTGTAAATACTAATTCTTTTAACTTATAGTGTTAGATTTATTGGCAAATAATTGAGTAAAATAGCTCCTGATAATGCCTTTAATTCCATCTTTATTGATTATGATGAATTCACCCTTTTTCTTTTTTAAAAATTATCAAAGTATTTTATTATTTTCCAGTCACCCTTTTTATTTTTAATAATGGTAATTTAGATTTTTCTTTCTTTTTAAAAATAAAATTAACTAATGGTTTATATACTTTATTAATTTTTCATTAAAAAGTTCATATTCTGGAGCAGCTAGGTGGTACAGTGGATAGAGCACCAGCCCTAGAGTCAGGAAGACCTAAGTTCAAATCTGGCCTCAGACACTTGACACTTACTAGCTGTGTGACCCTGGGCAAGTCACTTAACCCCAATTGCCCCACCAAAAAACAAAGACAAATACAAAAACCAAAAAGTTCATATTCTTTATTTTAATTGAATGTTTTTCCCTGATTTCAATTTTTTAAAAATTCTTTATTTTTTTAGGATTTGGGGACTGTTAATGTGTTCTTTTGTTCTAGCATATCTTAGTTGCATGTTCAATTCATTTTTTTCCTCTTTGTTATAAGTGTTAAGAATTATGGAGTTTCCCGTAAGTACAATGTTGGCTGCATCCCAAAATTTTTGGAATGTTGTCTCATTTTTATTCTCTTTAATGAACTATTTTTTTTCTTTGTGATTTGTTCTTAGCCCACTGATTCTTTATTATTAGATTATTTAGTTTCCAATTAATTTTAATCTGTTTCTATGGCTCTTTATTGAATATCATTTTCATTGAATTATGGTCTAGAAAAGATACATTGATATTTCTGCTTTTCGGCATTTGGTTATGAGGATTTCATGCCCTGATAATTGTTCAATTTTTGCGAAGTACCCATAAAACCCTGAGGCAAAGATAAATTCCTTTTCCATACCCATTCAATTTTCTCCAAATGTCTAACATATTTAACTTTTCTAAAATTCTATTCATCACCTCAACTTCTTTCTCGTTTATTTGATGGTTAGATTTACCTAGTTCTGAGAAAGGGAAAGTTTAGTTTCTCTACTAGTATAATTTTGATGTTTCCTGCTATAATTTAATTTCACATTTCCTTTAAGAATATGCATTCTAGAGCACATAGCTAGGTGGCACAGCGGATAAAGTACTGACCCTGGATTCAGGAACAACTGAGTTCAAAACTGGCCTCAGACATTTGACATTTACTAGCTGTGTGACACTAGGCAAGTCACTTAAACCCCATTGCCCTTCAAAAAAAGAATATTGATTCTATGCCACTTGGTGCATATATATTATATATTTATTACTTCATTGTCTATGGTACTTTTTCTATCAAAAACATAGTTTCTGGGGCAGCTAGGTGGCACACTAGATAAAACAGCAGCCCTGAATTCAGGAGGACCTGAGTTCAAATTTGACCTCAGACACTTGACACTTACTAGCTGTGTGACCCTGGACAAGTCAATTAACCCTCATTGCCCCAGAAAAAAACAAACAAAAAATCCATAGAGTTTCTTTGCTTATCTTTTCTATTAGGTATATATATACCTATATATGTGTGTGTGTGTGTATGTGTCTCTCTCTATATATGTCTCTCTCTCTCTCTCTCTCTCTCTATATATATATATATATATAGACATATATATATGTGTGTGTGTTTGTGTGTGTGTGTGTGTGTGTGTGTGTCTATTGCTTTTGCTGTGTCTGGGAAAATGATTACTACACTTCCTCTCTTTTTTTAACCTCAGATGGAGCATAATATATTCTGTTCCAGCTTCTTAATTTTACTGTGTGTCTCTGTTTCAAGTGTCTTTCTTGTAAACAATATATTATTTGATTCTGGCTTTTAATCAATTCTGCTATCAATTTCCATTGTATGAGTAACTTCATCCCATTCACATTCACAGTTATGATTATTAATGGTGCATTTTTCTCTATCCTATTTTTCCTTGCTTATTTTTATCTCTCTTTTTACACTATTCTTCTTCAAAAGTTCCTTTTGCTTCTAAGTACTACTTTCTTTAATCCCCCCTCCCTTGTATCAGACCCCTTTCCCTGGTCTTATCCCCTTCCTCTTCTACTTCATTCTACATTAAGATAGATTTCTATACCTGAGTGATTGTGTATACAATTCACTCTTTGAGCTGATTCTGAGGAGATTAAGCATCAAGCATTGGCCACCCACACCCATATTCACCTCCATTGTAAAAGAACTTACTTTTGGGCATCTTTTATGTGAGATATTTTTTCCATATCTTTCCTCTTCCTTCCCAATTGTCCCAGTGCATCTCTCTTTCTCAGCCCTTGATTTTATTTTTTGATATTATCTCACCACAGTCATCTCACACCCATGCCATATTTATATACTCCTAACTCCCCTAATAATTATCAAGTTCTTATGAGTTACAATTGTCGTCTTTCCATTGTTTTTCTTTTATTTTTTTAAAAAATGTTTACTTATTTAAAGTTCTGAGTTCCAAATTCTATCCATCTTTCATTCCCTGCTTCCCTACCCTACCACCTCCCTGAGGTGGTGAGCAACCAGATATAGGTTATACATGTGTAATTAAGTAAAACATTACCATATTAGTCATTTTATATAAAAAGAATCAAGTAAAAATAGAAGAAAATGCAAAGTAGCATGCTTCAGTCTGTATTCATTCAATATTAGTTCTTTCTCTGCAGGTGGATAACATGCTTTATCATTAGTATTTGGGATTTTCTTGGATCATTGTATTGCTGAGAGTGGTTAAATCATTCACAATTGCTTATAGAACAATAATGCTGTCACTGTGCACAATGTTCTCCTGGTTCAGCTCACTTCATTATATATCAGCTCCCAGAGCACAAGAATATTCCACCACAATCACACACCAGAGCTTTTTCAGTCATTATCCAACTGATAGGCATTCCCTTGATCTGCAATCTTGACCAACACAAAGAGTTGCCATAAATGTTTTTTGTACAATTTTTTCCTTTTCTCTTTTTCAGTTACTATTAACTGTTTTCCTCCATCTTATTCCCTTCCCCATGATCTTTATTATCTTTCTTGTTTCAACCTATCCCTCCTCAAAATGGATTTGATACTGAATTCCTCTCCCCTATTCTTCCCTCCCTTCTTTCACCCCTCCCTCCTTATCCCCTTCCTCTCCTACTTTCCTACAGGGTGAGATAGATTACTCCACCCAATTAAGTGTGTATGTTAATCCCTCCTTGAGCCAACTCTGATGAGATTCATGTCTTTGAGTCAATTCTAATGAGTGTGAGGTTCATTCACTGTCCTATTCCTCCCCCATCTCTTCCCCCACTTCATAAGCCCTTTCCTATTATTCATGTGGGATTTCACCCCATTCTAACTCTCCCCTTCCCTATCCCACAGTGCAATCCTCTCCCCCCTCAATTTTGACCTAAAGATACTATCATGGGGCACCTAAGTGACACAGTGGACAAAGCACCCACTCTGGACCCAGGAGGACCTGAGCCCAAATTCACAGTCAAAAGACACTCACTGCATGTTCTTTGCAAAGATACTGAGGTGTTTTGCCATTTAATTCTCTATTTCCAAAGAAGGTTCTGAAGCTAGATTTGAACCCAGGTCTTCTTGACTGCAATCCCAGCACTCTATCCATTGTGCCACTTAGTTGCCCCATCTTCCCATTATAGGAATGTAACCATTTTAACTTTATTGATTCCCTTATGTTAACTCTTTTATATTTAGCTTTTTATGCTTCTCTTGAGTCTTATGTTTAAAAGTCTAGTTTTCTATTTAGTTCTGTTCTTTCCATATGGAACATTTGAAAGTCCTTTTTTCTTTTCATTAAACATCCATTTATTTCCCAGAGGAATTATACTCAGTTTTTCTGGAGAGGTAATTCTTTGTTTAAATATAGATCCACTGCATTCCAGAGTATCATATTCCAAGTCATCAGATCCATTAATGTGCAAGGTTCTAAATCTTGCTTAGTCTTTACTATTGTGAGATTTAAAATTGGATATTAGATCATAAATCTCCCCTCTTTAACCTTTCCCTTAATTTACCTCCCAGACTAGTAAATGGAAGAAGCTTCTGGTTTTCCAGTTAGAGCTTTATTGTGTGGTAGTTACCAGGTGATGTTGATTAGAGGGATAGGAAAGTAGAAACACAACAAACACAAATAGTCTTAAGTCTAAGCTTAGTCTATATTCCATATAAAATTCACCAAAAGCCCAAGGCCACCTTTGGGGGGAAAGAGACCAAGTCAAGCACGTGCTACTAACAGCGAAGCCGGGCCACGTCCAACTCCAGTCTGCATCTGTCTGAGCAGAGCAGCCAGGGGACCAGCAGAGCAGGAAAAAGCTCTCACTTCCATTCTCTCCTTGCCTTTTAAGCTCGCACCCCGGAAGTGGAGTGTTCAGAAGGCAGACTGGCGTGCATAGCTCATGCCGTTGGTCTCCTCCCTGAAAGGGTGGTCCTTAAAAAAAAAAAACTGGCGTCTCTCCATTATCGCTAGCCCACTGTTAAAACTTTTTACCACATTCCCCCCTTTTGTTCCTCAAGAAACAAAATGTTTCCTTGATGGATCACTATGGCTCCATTATATTTGAATTGATTCTTTCTGGCTGCATGCAATATTTTCCTCTTAATATGGGACCTCTGTAATTTGGCTACAATAACTTTGTGACTTTTAATTTGAGAATGTATTTAAAGAGGTGATCATTGGATTCTTTCATTTTCTATTTGCTTTCTGATTCCAGTGTATCAGCACAATTTTCCTTGGTAATTTCTTGAAATATAATGTTTGATATTATGAAACATGATTTTTCCATCACCACTTCTTGATGTTGCTCACTCCATTTTTGGGAACACTAATTCTTATGAAGTTTTCCCAGATAACAATATTAAATGTGCCTTTTTGTAAAGTCTACCCATTTCTCCTCATGCTACTCAATTGTACCAAACAGGGAAAATAAAACAAAAGCAAAACAACAATTCAGTCCTCCTCAAGATGACAGCCCTTCAAAAACTTGAAAATATTTATCATGTCCCCTGTGTCTTCTCTTCTGCTGTCTAAGTCCTGTTTCTTCAATCAATTCACATGAGTTTCTTCTCAGGTTTGTTTGTTTATTTGTTTGTTTTAATCTAGAATTTCTGTCATTGACTATAATCCCAAGAAAGATAAGTGATGCCTAAATGATTATTGTCTGATCTTCTCTCTAGGGCAATTTTGGTATAGTTCCACAATTAAAGTGTCAAATCAAGTTTTTGTATTCTTTGGATGAGCAGTAGGCACTAAACTATTTACAAGAAAAGTCAAATTAACAAACATTTTCTATGCTTACTTCCATCCACCCTAAGCATTTGTGTGTTCAGCAATTCTAGAATAATTTCAATTTGATACTGCTTTCTGAAGTCACATAACTAGTTTTCTTTCTTTTTTTTAACAACTATCATCCCAAGAATGATAATAATGATGAAATAGCTGTTTGATCCTTTAATAGTAACTTATCCATGCTCCTATCAATGGGTACAGTCAAGTGAAACTAGGAAATCTCAATTCCAGTTCATGAGAATTATTTTACAATCATGTTGTTTACCAGATTATAGTTTGAAAAATGTCATAGTATTGATTTTTTAAGGAAGCAACATTCAAAGGTTGTAATGTTGGCCATGTTAGATTCTCCAATTTTAAATCAAATTTAAATTCACAATTCAATAAAAATTTTAATAGAATGCCAAAGAAAGAAATTTAAAAAAACATCTTAGTCAACCAATTATTCCTTGTCTTTTCGTTTCAGTTCTTTGGCAGCTAAGTGGCAGAGTTGAGAGAACTCTTACTTTGATTTCTTGTCTTATTAACTACATAATCCTGGACAAGTCAGTTTTATCTTCTATTAAATGGAGATGAAAATATTAACTTTTACCTCCTAGAATTGTTATGTGAATAATTGACATAATGTTTATAAATATTAAAGGAATATACAAATAGCTATTATCTTTAAGAACAATCCATAATTTAACCAATAAGGAGACTTCCTTTATGAGTTTAGGCTACTTTCCTTTTCTGATTTGTAAGATCCATCCATAATTAATAACAATATTCCTTTACAGCTGCCCCAATGGATCCATCTAACATGGTCATTAACCTTTTAGAAGTTTATTTTCATGAAAATATGGATAGAAATAGGTACTGGAGTTGTGTTTTTAGTGATATAGGGGGATTCCAGGTAGGGAACCTCTCTCTTCTAATGCAGATCAGCACATTTTTTCTGCAACTTAGCATGTTAGACAACTGCGTAGAGCACTGGGAAGTTAAATGACTTGCCTATAGTCACAAAGACAATATATTTCAGAGGCACATTTGAACCTATGTCTTCTTGGCTTTGAATACTGTCCTCTTTACACCACACCACACTACACCACTGCTCTATTGAAAATATGCCAACACAAAAACTATAGAGCAAAAGGAAAGGCTTCCTGGGACTTCATAGTTAAAGAGATTGTGATTTTGAGACTGAAATTTTTTGTCATTCTGACTGCCAATATCTCAACCTTGTCATAATCAAATGGAATTTTGTGAGTAGTCAGTCACAAGTTCTTCAGCTTTGCTGCCTGACAACATCTAATCTCATTTTGTGTTATATAGATGTGACAAAAATAGAGGTAATACATTTCTAGGATTCAGAACTCTATAAGTTTATATTTTTCAAATGGAAGGAAATTTGGTGCTCTATAGGTAATCTTCTTAACATAATGTATTTTAGACTTATTGCTTTGTTTTTTCAATCCATATGAGTTATTTAGTTGTTACAGAGAATTTCTTAGATGATGTTTTTCTACTTTTTTGAGTTCTCTGGAGAATTGACTTCTCATGGTCATGAAGCAGAAATCAAAACCAGGCCTCCCTGATTATAGAGTTCTAGCCACTTTACAGAACTGTGTCTTGGGTATTAGTTTTTAGATTCCTTCTAAAAATGAAAATAAATATTTGTGTATTGGGTGCAGAATGGAGAAAGTGTGGAAAAGAGTATAATAGAAACTTTTATTTAGAGATATACAAGAAAAAGACTGCAGTTTCTTATATGTACTAATATCTGTAAATGTACTTTTAAAGTACTTCACAGATTACTGAGCAGTTGACCCATCAATATATTTTATGATGTGTCATTGATTGAGTTCAGTATATACTGACATATCAAATTACCATTACTATCAAAGAACATTTTAACATTAATTGTACTTTGCTGTTCACCTTTTAGAAATGAGGGAATTAAGGCAGGGAAAGGTTAAGTGACTTGTTTAAAGTCACATAACGTGGTGGAAGAGCTGAAATTATACATAACAACATTTGACTTCACTGCCTCATGCTGAACCATCGAGCCTCCTCACCACCTCAGAACTATTCTGCATTCCTCCCAATGCAAACCTTCTTCATTATCTCCCAAGATAATGCTGTTAAAAATACCAGTTCATAACAAAATGGATTTTTTTAAAAATTCCATCAATTTACATTATGGTTAATTTGTCTAGAATATTAAGGTTTTTTCCTATATACATAAAGTTATAATTAGACAGTAGATGATTAGGAATGTGAGTTATTTGTATGATCTTTGATTAAATATAACAATATTTAAATGCATTTATTTTTGCATGAAGTTCACCTTGTGGTCTGTTGTTTTGTAATTTCAACTATTATTATAATGATATTGTGGCAGAGTGAAGATGAAAATGAAGTCTTTATTTAAGACTTTGAGGTTAGCGAACCATGGTATTGGGGGTAAGAGTACAGGACCCAAATAATACAAATTAGACCATTTCACTAAAGCCCTATATTCAGAGACACGTAGCTACTGGAAAGACAATAAAGTCCTTCATCATCCCATTCCCCTACCCCATCTACCTCTGTCACTTAACCACAAAGTGTTTACAGTAGAGACATCTTTCTATGGGAAAGATAGAAGAGTTTACCATGTTCACATAGCTATGGGGAAGAATCTACAGAAAAGTCACCTACAAATAAAGTAAATAGAATTCTTCTTAAACGTTAGGATAAATAATTTGTTAGTTTGATTTTGTCTATAATTATTCTTTCAAATAGGAAAACACAATTTGCCTTGTAAAGGGAAAAAAGTAATATGTGTCTCCTGCAGTTGTCTGGAACAATTTATCTTTCTGCTTAGTCTTGCAGAACAATATGGGACAGGATAAACTCAAATACAGGGATTTGTTCAATCTCTATTTAAATGGAAGCTAGAAATAAAATACAATCACTGTTCTCAAGATAGAGAAAATATGAGAACAATCTCTATTTATTTCCACAGTAGCTTCAGTACAAATTTTGTCCTTGAAATTAGGGGCACAATTGTATTCCTATTTGTTTCCTTCACATTATATATTTCTGAGACCATAAGTTTTATTTCTGATGATTTTCTTAGATTTCATTCTCTGTGAATTTGTGGGTATCTCTACTCCATTCTTCCTATATTATAACTGATTTCTACAGTGCCTAATTCAGTAGCAATACAGAAGCATTATTTTCCCATCCCTTTTTCCTTTCTTTTCAGTTTAAAGAGGTTTTTATGGGATTCACAAGATTCTGGACAAATACTTAACTGAATTTCACGAATTAGAAAAGACTTAAGGGATCATTTGTTCTAACCTACCCTTCAATAAGAATTCACAGTATCACATAATTGCCAAGTGGTCATCCATTTATTGCTTTAAGACTGCCCCTTGAAGAGGGATATAACTCTTGGCAGCATCTACTACTTTGGAATAGCTCTAATTGTTGGGAGTTTGTTTGTTCATTTCCCTTACATACAACCTATTCTTTTCTCTTTTCAATTTCTTCTTGATAAGATTTGTTCACCTACTTGGTGTGTTATTGATAGTAGTTACATTTACTGTTTTCAGTGAAGTAATATTGCATTATATAAGAATACATTTTTTTCAGTCATTTTTTCCATGTGCAATTCAATTGAATTCAACAAAATTTCCCTTAAATGTGTAATATTGCAGTATACTATCTAAGATTTTAAAAATAAATGAAGTATGGGGCAGCTAGGTGGCACAGTGGATATAACACCGGCCCTGGAGTCAGCAGTACCTGAGTTCAAATCCGGCCTCAGACACTTAACACTTACTAGCTGTGTGACACTGGGGAAGTCACTTAACCCCAATTGCCTCACTAAAAAAAAAAAAAAAAAAGAAAAGAAAAAAATAAATGAAGTATGTGACAATGCTATTCATTCCTTTCAGTGTGGTAGAATGAACAAAATGCTGATTCTAAAGTCAGAAGAGCTGGGATTAAATTCAGCTTCTGGTGCTTACTACCCGTGTGAACTTGGCAATTTACTTAATTTCTCTGACACTCAGTTTCTTTATCTGGAAAAAGAGGGAAGAGGACTAAATCACTTCTTCTATCTGGTCTAGTTTCTAGAGCTATAATACCATAATACTCCAACCTATTGGTGAGATAAGAAATATAAACTAAGTATAACTGTGATAAGTCTATAGAAGAAGCCATATATTGAGAGATAAGTACTGGACCAAGGGGAAATTATCACTCTTACCTGTGAGAATCAGGAAGAAATCCAAAGAAGATGTAGCATCTGAACTTGACCATCAATTGAATAATTTCACTAGATGGTCATGCGGATGGGGTCTTTTCCCACTATGGGGAGTTTGTGAAAAAATATGGCTAATACTAAAGCTTGATGAGAATGAAAGAATAATAATGTGAAACAGAGATTCGCTGATGACATGGAGCTGGAAAGAGGCATAGGGGGCAAGTAACTTATAATAAATACCATAATACCAAGGATAGATCTTCAATAGACCCTTCATTCCTGGGTTCTTGGATCCATAAATTATTATTATTTTATTCAGTTATTTAATAAACTCTCAATCTATTTAATTGTGCTATCATCTAGTCCTATGTCTCCTCATTCATTAGGAAATTGTCAAAAGCTTTGATGAAATCTAAGTATACTATAAACCACATTAATCTACTCTTTAAATAACACTGCCATAAAAAGTTAGGTTAGCTGGGCATTATATGTTCTTGATGAATATGTTCTTACTTCCAGTGGTCACTGTTTTCTCTTCTCAATGTTTACAAATAATGTCTTTAACAAGTTCTGGTGTTTTTCTTGGGATTTAAATCAGATATGTGAGTCTCTAATTTGAAGTCTATCCCTCTTGATGAAAATCAAAATCTTAACATTTCTCCATTATTGTAAGAAATTACTGAAGTCTTTCAACTAAACAAAATATTCTTTAAACATCCAGAATATCTTAAAATAAATGATAAAATCCATTTCTGAAGAGTGATGATCAGAAATACTACTTTTGATCTGATGAGTATAAAATTTTAAGGTTTTTTTTGTGTAAAATAGATGAATATCTCAAATACTAAATTTATTCTGAACCAATGTGGAACAGAGTAGAAATTAAATGAAAGGTTCAGGATTTCAAGTGTGGGCTCACTCAAAATACAGCAAGATTACAATAGCAATATCATATATTCCTACAGAGTCTTTCTGAAAGCAACTCAAAGTCTTTCACAGAACTTTCTCATTAATCCTTTCAACTTTACTACAAATTCAGGTGACAAACATTATTAACTTCCTTTAAGATAGTTTGAAAACAAGGTATAGGTAGCAAATGAGCTACCTAATAACAACCTACTATATAGTTGTGGAACTGGGGGAGAAGACTATGCTTTCTGCTTTCTTTTTAGTGGCTACTCAGGAAACATTTTGTCACCCCTAGGAATTTGGGGTAAGTGGAAATTTCTATTGAAAATAAAAATGATACAAAAAATAGGTTAAAAAAAATCACTATTTCAAACTTACCAGCCTAGAAAAGGTAAATGTTTTCATAGTTTACTCCACTACTTCCAAATGGAGTCATATTTGTTGATTTGAGAACTTTGATAAGGTCTCTTGGAAATGTATAGAATTTTGAGTAGCAAAATTCCCTCTGACTTACATTCCATATAAGTAAATATTATAGTTATTGTTATTATTATTATTAATAATTATTATTATTATTTGGTAGCATATAGTTGATATCATTTGCAACATTGTACAAATTGGTTTGTTGATACACTCTCTAGGAAATTCTTCCAAGTAAATGTGGAAAATTGCTTTTTAGGCAATACTAACACATGGTTTTGTGAATAGTGGTGAGGGTCTCAGTCCAATATTTAGCACAGAGACTGGTATCTATTAAGAATTTAATAAAGTCTTGTTGATTGCTTGCTCAACTGATTGAATAAAAGTTAGGGGGTCAATATGTCAAATGTTTTCATTTGTATTCCCATCAAAGTGATACTTACCAGCTATGAAACAAAAATGCTAATGGAGGATGACAAGCTGAGTATCAGCATATAAAATGTTCAGTCTTGTCATGGTTCATAATAGAATTAAACCAAATATTTCTCTTGGATTCTTAAAGCAATTACAAACCATATATCTTCCAAAAAAAGACATCTCCTTTCATTTTACTCTTCTAGCTGGTAACTCTTAAGTTTTCTGTACATTTTAGGCACTTGTAGAATTTATTGGCACAGTTTATAGGCAAAGAAATATTTTAAGTCCTTTGCCCAGTTGATATAATTGTTAATTGACAGAGACTAGAGTGCAACCCAAGCCTTCTCATCCTTTCTCCAGTACTCTTTCTATGAAATTATACCTTTTAACAAAATCATTGTAGGAAAAGCTTTAAAGAAAATATTACATGAAAAGAATTCCTAACCATATCCATGATCAGTATTTCTTAGTTTAATGTGGTCTATTTGCACTTGTTAGTAAGGACCCCAAGTTAAGAATAAGAAGACCTACTTTCATATCACTTTCTCACTTCCTCTATAAATTAAAGAACAAAATTCTTCTTCAAATGCATGACTGCATATCTTACTTCCCAAGGCATGGGATAGGGGATAAAATATTGAATACCTCAGTGAATTGTCCTCTCCACTTATAGTGGTTTCTCCCCCAATTGGTGCAGAACAAATTTTACTCATACCATCACATTCCATACTGTTCCCCCACCCCCATAGTCTCTTTTAAGTTTTCTGTAAAGTTGGGGTTTTTGTGTGTTTTTTCTTGATGTCCTGGAAAATTTCTTGCTGGTCTTGTAGCATTTCAAGTTTACTAGTATGGAATGGGGATTTCATCTCTTATCTCTCACTCTTATTAGATGAACAATTATCTCATTTTCTGATCATAATCTTCCCAGATGATATCTTTTATACCAATTCATGTGTACAAATTAGCATTGCTATAATATGCATAAATCTGCTCTTTGGAAAAGAATTACTTAAAAGACTGCAAATTATGATGCTAGTCCAAAGCAGGAGATCATGAATATTTAAGACCCCCAAGATGTGGCTCCTTTGTGATCAGTATTTACCAAAAGGTAAGTCACTTAAACTCAGGAAACAGGCTCCTAGAGAATGAGAAATAAAAAGGGAAACAATGCCACAAGCTTATGTCTCCTTTTAGAGTATATTATAGTCATAGTGTTTCTTTAACACTTCAGTTGAGGAGATGCAGGTGTTTCCATTGCAAAAAAAAAATCATGGTTTATAATTTTTGAACAAAACTTATGTGGCTGCCAGTTTCTTTGGCACTGAAGATTTCCTTGGAAAACATTCTTTATACCTAGTATTTAATACAAATGATGTCCCCACTGCTTCACATTTTAAGGATCAAAAAAGCAAATCTGACTGTGATTGAAAATTATATTCTGACTTTTGTCCAAGTTTATCATTCTGATATCATAACTACAAGTTACTTGGTCAATTCTGACTTTCTTCCCAGTCTTCTCATTAATCATTTTGCTTTGAGTGATCTTCATATGCATGATTTCCATTCTCTTCACTATTTATTCACTATCATCTGGATATATTCTGATCTAGATGGATGATATATTGATGGATCACTCCTCACTCTCACATTTTGTTATTTGGTGATACTCAACATATGAATATCCCCCCTAAAATATGGTGTCCAGGACTGAATACAAGATTTTTGAAGTGGTCTGATGAAAGTGTGATAGGATGACCACTGATTGTATTATCAATACAATGCTTCTCTACATAGCCTGAGTTCATATTTTAATTTTTGTTCTGTAATACCATTTTATTGAATGATTTTGAAATTGTGGTTCTTTCAAAGCTATGAATAATT